>NC_046373.1:6671130-6891881 GCF_011125445.2 Fundulus heteroclitus
TTGTGAGAAAAACATCATATTATGACATTAAGGGGTACCTTTCCAGAATAGTCACAGTTAAGCATGAAGTCATTATCCGTCCGCTCCGACCACAAAAAAACATGCTTCAAATTGCTCTGGTGCATAAATACGCACCGAGCGTCCTGCGCCATAGAGGAAATTGTCTGGTCAGCGCAGAGACTAAGATGAGAAACCTATCAACGTAAAAAGTGAAGATAAAGGTTATAAATTCAAACGGGCAAACTGTGTGGAGGTGAAAAAGGGAAAGCATCAGCAGCTTGATCATGAGTAAAGATGTAGCGTGAACCCATGTGTGTTTCAAGTATTGCAACTGAGGGGAAAATGTCAGATCATATAGACTTGATGAAACTCAGCCTGATTCACCAATGAGGTTAGATCTACACTGATAAACAAACCCATAGATTATATGTATCAGTGCAATAATAGGCACAGATTCAAGCAGTGCATTGAGGACAACCTCAGCAGCAACAATCCACGCGACATGTAGAGAGGCAACATCGCGGACTACAAACACAGTGACCAGCAGCCCATCAAATACCCCGTTCTCCCTGACACCTTAAACAGCTTCTTCACACGCTTTGACTGTCCAAGCAGCAGGGAGCCTGAACATCTTCCCCAGCCAGAGGAGCACCATCAGGCTCTCGACCTTCAGCTCCACCAAGTGACCTCTTCCCTGAAAAGGGTCAACACCAGACATGGTGTCAGGTCGGACACTTGAATCATTTAGAAAGACCCCTGCTAGCTGATCAGTTAGCAGGGGTCTTTTTGGACCTTCAGCTCTCCACGGTTCCTGCATGTCGGAAATCGTAATAATACACCACAACTAGGTGCCACATTTTTTGAGTCTGTTTTCATTAAACACACCATTTTCTCCGAGCCCAAACTAGGTACTTCTGACACTAGCCTACTGTTATTATAATTAAAACTGTTATTCAAATTGCAGCATTAGACATGCTACATTGGACATGAGACTGAGTTGGTCTAGGTGTTTGTACATTAGGCACACTATCAACTTACAACAAGTTCACTGTTGGAAGAGCAGCAGTTAGCTGCTGGCTGATGGCAGTCTGTGCCCAGTTTTTCACCAGTTATCGAAGGTGAAAACAAAGTTTTTGTTTGGCCCAAGAATGAATGGCAAGTCGAGGAATACTCTGCAACATTTGTTGGTGGGGGGAGATTCACTTATGGGACTTTTTTCATGGCCCCTGTCTACTCTGCACCACTCTACTCATCCTGCATATACTGCACTCCATTGCATCGCTTTAAGTTTTCGACAGATCCGGTAATGTGGTGGCTATAAGCCCCACCTCCGTTTTGCGCCCTGCTGCTATTAAGCAGTGTGGCATTAACTCTGAAAAAATTCAGTGAGAAACAGTAGAATAATAATCTAGATCAGGCTCTGACATCTTGCTCTCTCTATCTCACACTCTGTGTATGTGTGTGTGTGTGTGTGTGTGTGCGTGCGTGAGTGCTTTTACTCGGTCCTCGGTCCGTACGTCTTACACAAATGTGTGTGTGTGTATGTGTGTTTGTGTGCGTGCGTGCGGTGGTGTGTGAGAGAGAGGGGGAGAGAAATAGGGAGATGTGAAAAGCGGATAGGCGGATTTGTTCAAAACTAGTAAAATTATCTTAAAATGTAGTATTTTTAATTTTTATTAGCTGGATATAGGGTGCTTGTTTGGTTAAATCCATAACAGGTCCATACGTAGCGGCTGCCGAGAGAGAAGCCGTCCTGCAGCAGCTCTCACATTTTCGGCATGACGCCTGGGCTTCATGCATGCTGCCTCTCTCAAGCCTCCTCTCTCTAGCAGAAGGCAGCTCTGCCCTCTGCCGCACACAACTAACACACCAGACACCCCACTCCAGGGCCCACCAGACCCCCAAGATCCCGGCACCCCCCACATCAGCCACAACGCCCCTCAGGGCAAATCTAACGTACCTCGACCCACACTAGTTGACTGAGCCGATCAAATGGGCCCAGACAGATTGATTTAAATTGGATGCAGATGCTGTCTCAAGACTAATATAATAAAAAAAAAAAGATCTCTATACTGATTGTTACTGATAATTTTTGTTTCGCTTTTCCAATTCATGGGGATACTTTTCTTAGTAATACATAGGGCAGTGAAAGCCTTGTAAACTGTTTTTTCCCCCCAAAGTGCTATCATCCAAGTTACCCAAAAAGCAAACTGAGGAGGAAGGTGAAATATTACATCTCAGACACTTTGACAAGTCTTCGCGTATCTGGCCGCAGAACTTTTGAACAGGTTTACATAACCATAGTGCATGAATATAATTGTCAGAATAGGGGGTTTTCAGGTGACGTCACGCTCACGTGACTACTCAGCGCGTCCGCCATATTGGGTGTCAGTCGTTTCGCACCGTTGACCTGCATTGTATGACGCCTTAGGCAGTATTGGAAGTGAACAATGGGGAAAACGTGTTTAATGGTTGGTTGCACTGCCCGTGGAGGTGGAGAACAACGCTCTTTCTATCGCCTACCAGCCGTAATAGTGAATCAGTGTGAAAAAACAAAACAGCTGTCTGAACAACGCCGTCACCTATGGCTGACACGGATATCCAGGTCCGATTTGGACGGTGTTAAGCTGGAATACGCCAGAGTCTGCGGTGCTCACTTTGTCACAGGTAATTAACTGTTAAGTATTTAAAACATGTAAGAATATATTAATAATAGGGCTTGGGCGTCATGACGTATTACTTTCCGCGGCTGCCATGTTGACTGCCTCCGCCGCCTCTACTGCCTATAACTACCGCGTACTGTACTCCCTCTCTCAGCCGTGTTTTAATTTGATTAATTTCACCTTAACTTCATTTCAACCATGGTAAACCGTTGCTGTATTGTGGGCTGTAACAGCGCAACACATGATCGCCATGGGAAAAACATAGAAAATGGGTTAACTTTCCACCGCTTTCCTACCTGGAGGCGCAACCACGGAGTCGTCGGCTCGCTTGGATCGCGGCTGTAAGACGACCGAACATAACTTTCCACAGTATCCCGATGTCAATGAGAGTGTGTTCTAAACCTTTGAAACACATAGCAGCTAGTTAAAAGTACATTACATGTGTGAGTGGTTGTTAGCACTAACGGTTAGCATTTGCCAGAGCCCGTCTGAGCACAGCTTACCTTTGAACGAGTTACTGTGTTCCCACTGTTTGCTGGCATTATGATCTGCAGCTCCTACCGGCGCCAATACGGTAAATACAACTTAATTTTGCACTGGTCATTGTTCTGCTTAAATAATTAAAGCCGCGAGCGGCGTCGATCGGCCCTGCAGCCAAGCGCCTTCGCGCACCGCCGGCCGCCGGCCGTCAGCCACCGCAGAAGCATTTGCGTCGGATTGTTTACATTTTTACCATCTTATTAAAACTCACCCGTCCATGTATGATGGCGATTTCCTTGATGTACATAACCAGATGTGAACTGGTTGTGAGCCTCTAGATCCTTGTAAGCTCTCATTTCCTCAAGAGTGTGCAGAGGGTTTTCACTGAACACCAGGTAATGCACTATGTCGCCATGCTCTACATTTGGCCAATCATCTGGATTACGGCTAAACAAGGCACCGTGGAGGGCATAGGGGTCCATATGGTCGATCACGGAACATTTCCTCAGATATACGTCCTCATCTGGTCGCTCTAGCGTGCTGGCGTACTTATCCATTCGCAATACGATAATACGTGTACGACAACTAGAGATAAGGAAGTGTGCCACCCAATATGGCGGACCGGAAGTTGGCCAGTGACGTCAGTGAAAACCCCCTATTATTGCCTTTGAACTGTGAGCAGATACTATATGGTGCAAAACCCATCGTGAATAGTCTTTGACCTCACACCTCCCCCAATATGTGTCCTACATATGTGTGTTGTGAAAATGTCATAAATGAAAGTGTCTAAGTTGTACAACACAATTGGGGCCCAGTGACGTTCCCACTCAAGATCCTACATGTGTGGCAGCCAGATGCAGCAGGCAGAGGGAGATGTCTGGGGATGGGGAGTATCCCCGGTCTGGGAATACTGGAGAGAAAAATTCCCTCCCAGGAAGCCAGCTCGCCCGGTGGCTCCATTACTCAAATCTCCAATACTCACTAGAAGAGGGAGGCACCACCAGCAGCTGCACCAAAATAGGAAGGGTCCAAGGCTAGAGACAAGCAGTTAGGCCTAAGAATCAGCTGCAAACTGGAACTAACACCCCAACTCCCGCCGGACCACACCGATCCCCGAACCCTTTAGGAGAGCCCAGGCAGCTAGGAACTGCCACCCACCGCCCAAAAAACAACTCCATTCAGCCAGTCCATCCAAACCGTACAGGCCCTTTACTCTTTAGATAGGTCCTCCTCAGATCTTACCTTGTTCCAGCCCGATCCTGTTAAGTCTCTCCTCAGTCATCATTACCTAGTCTTCTGGAAGTTCCAAATCCCTTGATCCTTCACAACACTCCAGTTATCCGTTGCTCCTCCATATCCAATGGCGTCCTCAAGTTACAATCTTGCCTGTCCACCCTCCGCCGTGGATCAACCACCATATTTGTAACCACACCTCTGCTCTTCAGTAGTAACTGCAACCACAGTCACTCCCTCCAGTCCATCATCCATCCCTCTTCCAGTAAGTCAGCCTCTTCCGCACCATCTAACCAGCTGGTCAGCTGTTGGTGCTCTCCTCTCCTCTCTCACTTCCACAGTCCACAACCAGAGACTTCCCAGCTGCCCAGCTCCACATCGATCTCCATTACCCCTTCTTTACGGTGTCTCTGAGGTGCAAAGCACTACAACATTAACAAAAGCACTACAACATTAACAAAAGCACTACAACATTAACAAAAGCACTACAACATTAACGAAAGCACTACAACATTAACAAAAACATTACAACATTAACAAAAACATTACAACATTAACAAAAACATTACAACATTGACGAAAGCACTACAACATTAACGAAAGCACTACAACATTAACAAAAACATTACAACATTAACGGAAGCACTACAACATTAACAAAAACTTTACAACATTAACAGAAGCGCTACAACATTAACAAAACGGAAGAGGTATGTCCCAGTGGGAGACCTAAGAAATCACTGATTGGACTACAGCTCGTTTTTGCTTTTGAACCGGAAGTTATTCTGGCTTTAATGTGTTTTTTTAAAAACATGAATGTTCTCGGTGATCCAAACCGTACTACTACTGTTCGAGATTACATTGACAGTGTGACACATGCATTTCACCAACTTCACACGCTCACACGCAATACATGGCATTTCTCACGCATAAAAATAACAAAGCCCATCTGGGCTGCGGATGATCCGTTCTCAGTTCTGTCCATCCAGAGCTCAGTCTAAACCGGCCTTCTGCGGAGCTGGTTCACCTTCTTTTACATCTTATTTCTGCTGCAGTTCATTTTAACAGAGCAACAAGAAGAGTGATCAGAGTCATGATGTTCCTAGTGGTGAAAGTGCGAGGCAGGAGGCAAGGGGGAGAGCGGCTCCCAGATGAAGCCTTCATTCAGAACCAGTCATGGTTGCACGCTGGATCAGAAAACAGATCTGCTAATCAGATGCAGTCTAAAACGCAACTTAGTCGGTTTATAAGTTTCGTTTTTAATAATTCTGCATTTTTTTTAACTATGTGCGCTGTGTTTTTGTGCCTCAACACTCTAACTGGTCTGCTCCTCTCCCCTCCCTTCTTTCGGACCCAGGGGCTTTTATCAGCGGCCAGCCTTATGACTACGTTTAATGTCTTTCCACTCCTACCAAAATGTCCAATTTAAAATCAATAGTAGAGTCAGTCGCTCTGTTAAATGCTCTTTTCTTTTTAACAACACAGAACCAGTGGGTCTTTGGTGGGCGCGCTGCCTTGGCTTCAATTGAGGTGTGCAAAATTACGTTACATGTAATTTAGGTGCACACTTTTAAGGGTCATTTAACATCAGGGGCTTCAGCTCAGACCCATTATTCCTTCAATCCCCTCTAAAGGAGCCCTTTACAGTCTTTATGCATTTTCTCCACTGTTTATCCCTCGCGCGCAGCGCACAAGGGTAAAATCGAGCAGCTGGATCATGCGTAAAGACGCAACGTGAACTCCTTTATGCTTTAAGGGTTGCAGCTGAGGGCAAAATGTTGGACATTGTAGGCTTGATCAAACTCCGCCTCATTCACAAATGACACCAACATGGATAGAATAAAATTATCACGTCTACCTCTAATATCTCCCCTCCACCGAGCAGCAGCGGAGGCTGCAGCGGGGTGTGGGCGTCATGCGTGTCAGTGTTGGTAGAGGTTCAGAGTCACAGCACCATGAGCGGAGGAGATGAGGGAATTGGTTTTTCCAGTCGATAGAAAATACAATAAATAGAAACTTGATTTGGGAGAAAGGGGTTCAGGTACACATGGAGATGAAATTGGCTACAAATAACTGAAAGAAAGCCAGTGGATTTTTGTAAAATTTGTGAGGACTATCTACTTTTAACAATAAGTCTCCTAAAGTCTACTTGGTGGGTTAGAAAAGGAGATTCCCATATATATGCAATGTCTTTGATAGATAGGTGGAAGAGTTTATGTTTCTTAAACTTGAAAACAATTTTGGTATAGTTTCAATATCAATCACCAGACCTCACCAGTAGTCTGCAGAAAACAACTGCTCTGTCTAATGAGAGGTTTAAAGTGTTCAAATCCCCCAAAAAAGTTCAGTTTCTAATGTTTTAAGACATCTGAAACTGAAAATAGCGAGAAATTAATCTGAGGCAAACAAAGCTTTAACACTTTGAAGAAAAAAAGTAAAAGGCACGACAATTATTAGATGAAACAACCTTATCAAAAATTCCACTTTTCTTTTAAATATTTGTTCACTGGTTTGTGCTTTTAGATAAACGCCATCAAATACATTTGTGTACTTACCGGCACACAACTTAGTGACCAAGACAGCATAGGAGTGGATAAACTTTGGGCTCATCAAAGAACAACATCTGTTCTAACCCATAGCTCTATTAATGTGCCCTCTGTCCCACCGGTGTCAGTTTTAATTAATGGAGCACAGAAATAGAGATGGCTTACCTGCCAACATCTGCAAACATTATTAGCATTCAGAGCTTTGCTATTATATCCCCCATCTGATTGTTATTACATGATTTAGGGCAATGTGTAATGCATTTGTCATCATGTTTGCCAAAGATTTATTGCAATATTAGCCCAGGCAAGTTATTGTGGTTGGATTTAGACAATGTGTGAGCGAGCACTGTGAAGAACAAACATGCCTATATTAGTGTCTCAGTCAATTAGCAGGACTCTCACAAACAATGGGATGCTATGGTGTTTTCAAAAAACCACTAGCAGGCCACAGACAACAGAAACAGCATGGAATGAAAGCTAATCAAAGATTTATTTGACTAGGTAATTTACATCTGATTATTCCTGTGATGCCCTGAGTTAAGAGGATGATTTCTAAAGTTTCACCTGTTATTTTTTCAGCACCCCTCCCTTGTTATGCAGCCTGAGCGAATGATGCCATCTGCTCATCATCATTTAAATGTTTTCGCCACAGCCAATTATGTTCATTTAGAATTCTCGACAGATCGGAGGGCGTGCATGGCATGCCAGCCACTGTTTTGTGTCTTGCACAGAGTCCAGAAGTTATGAGAATACATAGATGCAAATATGCCATTTATCCAAAAGTGATGTGAATGGTCTACTCACATTTGTAATAATGCGAAGTCTCAGAGTTGCGTTGTGCATTTACAAATTTGGAAGAGACAGAGACGCACACTCACCAAATCCTTAGGAAAATAGAACCAATATAATAAACTCTTTGGCAAAAATATATACATTTTGGGTAAATATCTCTTTTTCCCTGTCAATTACATGCAGAGAGAAACAAGCAGCACAAATGGAGATGGGTAATATGGATAGATTTCATTAATATAAAGATTATCCTACAACTTCTGGAATAAGTATATTTTAAGCAATAAAAAGAACAAGTCTTGTTCTCAAAGTTTGCTCCATTAAGATTTTTTATGGGATTGGTGTGCACCTCTGGAGAATGTATGTATTTATCTTTATGCTGCCACTTTGCTTGAGTGTGCCTGTTGAGTTTTTCTTTATCTGTCTCTCTATTCGTTTCATGCAAAAATATTTCTCAGGAAGGCTACCTACAGAACAAACAGACTCTTTCATGGTTCTGTATCACTGACTCTTTTCATGAACTACGTATAAAAGTGAATCTTCCTTGTTTTGTTACTCACATTCCAACTAGACATGCCTCAAAGCTACGTTCTCTGAATGCAACCCAAATCATTAAATATTTTTAAATTGCCTTTGTAAACATTTTTGTATATTCCCTTTGAAGGACGTTTAGCACATGGTTTTGGGGTAAAAGCCTGTAAAATGATCTGATTTCATAACTTGGCTGATTAGAATGCACTATTTAGTTTATTATGGGCTGATATTGGCAAGTCTACCCTCTAATGTTTAATGTGACATGAAAAAAACATGTTAGAATACAAATCTGTTAGAACTGCCAACTGTTTTAAGCATGCACAAAACTTTTATGTTAAGATTTGATGTTCAGTTATTGTGGTGGAAGAATACCTGGGTCCTGGGTTTTTAGCTCTTAGTGAGGTCAGCAGAATCTCTGGCAAAGTTCTTCTGCTCTAAAGCCAAGCTAATGAGAATGCAATTTCCCTCTACCAAAAACTACAGAAGTATGAATATACACACAGTTAAAATCATTCAAGACCTGAGTTAGATCTATATTTTAGAAACCTTTTATGTAAATCCTATATGACAAAGTTGTAGGGTACAGTAAGCAAGATCTCTCCTAAACCTGCTCAAGGTGACAACAGAATTAGTCTCTAACTCACAGGACATATGTTCAAGAATGTTAAGCTTTAAAGTGTAGCTGTAATGTTCTGTTCTGGTATCTTTATTAGTTTTGCTTTCAACTGTTTTACTCAGTCTTAGGTTTTACTCTCTGGTTCCTGTCAGCTCCCTTAATCACTTCCACCTGGTTTTGGTTCATTAGTCCCTCCCTGATTACTTGTCCTCCCGCCTATTTAAACCTCCCTCAGTTTTCTGTTTGTTGCCGGGACTTCATTTATGTTCCTCTTTCCTGTCCTCCAGCCCTTTGGTAAGAGCTCTCCAGCATTCTGTGTTTAGCCTGACTATCTGATCTCATTTAGTTATCTGTTTTTTGAGTCTGCCTGTTCCCTGTCAACGTTTTTGCTTGAATAATTGCTCTTCACTCAGCTCTGGACTATTTTCCTGTTAACCTGTCTGATCCACCTTCATCATCCACTTAATAAATTATGTTGATTGTTATTTTTTGTGTCTGGTTGAATACCGGTTTCATCATCTCCTAAATCATTACAGTAGCTGTCTAGAGACTTGTTACACATGTCAATGATGGCTGATGGTATGGTCTTGTCAGAGAAAACTCATGGTGGAAAAACCTTAATTTCTCATGTAGCTAAATCCACTATATGTTCTTCCTTTACAAAACCACTTCATGTACACTGAAATCCCGGAGTTATACAATACCACAAAACACACACTGATTATTTTGTGGGCCAGAATCTGTAGGACGTCTCCTTAAGAAGTTTCGTATGAACTGTCAGGGGGCAACTTTCTTCCACCGGGATAAGTTGCTACACATAGCAGTGATCTCAAAACACCAATGTTCCCACGTTTTCACTTGCACATTAATAAGTTATAGGCGATAAAACATCTAAACTGTGCCGCTCTGTTCCAAGAGGTCACGTGATTTGATTTTTGCTGCTCAGCCAATCAGATCGCTGTATTGTCAGCTGAGCGCGTTCAACCGTTCATCATGGCTGCGGCTGTAAAGAGTTGTAAACATTTGTTTCCAGACGAATAAAGCCAAATAATAGCATTTTCTGGTGCCAGTTGGCAAAGATCTTTATGGCAAGGAAAAAATAAATAGCCCAGTCCATCCATCATTAATTTTCTAACACGCTTATCCCTGCTGGGTTCATGAGGGGTACCGGTGCCGATCTCCAGCTGTCAATGGGCGAGAGGCGGGGTACAACATGGACAGGTCGGCAGTCCATCGCAGGGCAGAAATAGCCCAGACTTTTGCCCAATTTACTGTGATATCACTGAGACTCCAGGAGCAGTCCACACTTTGTGAATCTCCCCCACATCTTTGAATGGGTTTTGTTTCATCTGTATTGCTTTTACAGTTTTTTCTACCACATATTGTCCCTTCCTTTCTATTAATATGATTGGACATAGAGCTCTGTGAACAGCCAGCCTCTTTAGCAATGACCTTGCCCTCCTTGTGTAAGGTGTCAATGGTCGTCTTTTGGACAACTGTAAAGTCACCAGTCTTCCCCACAGAACTAGACTGAGAGACTCCTTAAAGGCCTTTATAGGTGATTTGAGTTAATTAGCTGATTAGAGTCTGGCATCAGGTGTCTTCAATATTGGATCTTTTCACAATAGACTAATTTTCAAAGACACTGAAATTAAGGGTTTCATTAGCTGTCAGTTGTAATCATCTAAATTAAAAGAAATAAACATGTGACATATATCGGTCTGTGTGTACTCAATGAATATAATACACGTTTGACTTGTTGAATGGAATTCCTAAAACAAAAAAATATTATTAAAATTATTTAATCAGCACCTGTACTTATCTTCATCCACACAGGTACCCTTGACTGGCAACAAAGTCTATAGTAACAAACCTTGCAAATCCAGCTTGATTCAATTAGGGTAGGTATTAAGCAAACTCATTCATATCAAGGTTATAGGAAGGTAGTCCTAAACATCCAGCAAGGCAGCTGCTGACAAACCATTGTCCTGGATCAGTGAGCATTCAAAAACACAGAGCCATGACTTCACTGGCATCCCACTGGTTGACACGTGTCCTTTCGCAGTTGGATCCCTGAGAGTTAATTTAGCTCAAAATGATCTGATTTGATGTGGTAGTGTTCCTATCTGGTTGCAGAGTATTACACAGTGTGACATGGAAATGATAATTTCCTTGCAACTGACTAACAATACCTTCCTACTGTATTTGTCTTGGTTAAACCTATACTTGGTTATCCTGTTCAGAAACACGTTTTAATATACTGGGTAAAATGGTCCCAACATTCTGTAAGAAGTCAATACATTAAGTATTCAGAAAAAAGAGGTTAAAAAAGCTGTAAGCCTTTAAAAGCTCTGACCAATCCCTGCCATTATCACTGAAGGGCGGGGATTGGTTAGAGTTTTGGTCCTGCCCTCAACCCCTTCTGTCCCTCAAAGTCCTGGAATATCACCTTATCTTTTGGTTGTCCCACATGCCAATAATTCTGACAAGCTCACATAATGCCAGTGTGCTTGCAAGTTTCTTGTTACTTTCTGCTTATCCAAATAGCTTTGTTGTTAGCCATTCATTTTAGCTCTGCTGCTCTCACTGTATTCTTTGAACATGCCTGAGAATTGCAAGAAGCAAACTGCATACAAGTTTATGGGAAGAAGGGAAAGGCCTCAGTTGAAAAAAATATACCAGAGTGGATTTGGGAGATTGTTTTCACGTGATCCCCCTGAGGAGCAGAAGAGCAGGTAAGATAGTCTTGCACGTGCGCTGTTATTCAAAAAAGGACTTTCAGGGAAAAAGATTGCTCACCCTAGCTTTAATTCAGATCTTAAAAGGCAGGAGATGTGACTTGCATTACAATGGCGTCCAGTCCTCAGACTAGGTAGAGCTGTAAAAGGCAAAAGAACAAATAAATAAATTAGTTAGCAGCACATGAGACACTAAATTTATTGCCTGTCAAGCTAATTAAATGGCTAAAGATATATAGAAGCTAGAGTGTGAGATGAGATGGGGACGAGTGAAGCAGATTGCAGGGTCTGATATTTTTCACCCGTCTTCTTCATCTGTTTTCTGTGTGTGTGCTCACAGGCTCACACAAGCGTCAAAAGGGACTCAGCTTGTAATGTATGATTGTATTGTTGAAGAAGTGGAGTTATGCATGATGATGCATGTCTGTCTGTTAAAGAGGTCTTGGCTAGATAGGGCGAATATCCAGGCATTCAAGATTTATCAATATTCAAAGAGGTTCCAGAAGCCTTTTACAAACCTGGAGGAATAAATAAATAAATAAAATAAATTAATAAATAAATTTGATTGTAAATTGACACAATGCCGCATGGACTCAAAAAGGATTGGCAGCTGTTTTGCTGGTAATTTGCCATTAGACCCTTGCTTCCTCTTAGATTTGCAGGCAGTGTTCCTCTCCGATTTTCAGAGGAAGTGTGTTTTGTGTCATTTGCTGCTTTATTAGACTCTAAAATATACACAGATTTGGATGGATGGATGGATGGATGGATATATGGATAGATATCACAGGTAAACAAGTTTTACCCATTTACTGTCCAATAATGTGTTTTAGCATTACTTGTCTTTTTTCCCTGTTTTCGTAGATGCTCCTGATCTCTCTAATAGCTATAACAAGTGCTTTAAAACTCTCACATCTACTGTTCCTGACATTAGTAGTGATTAATTATTATGATTAAAAATATAGGTGGTATTCCATCATGTGTGAGAGAGGAGTGACTGTAATTAAGGGTTTGACTATTTGCTTAAAACAAAGAAACACATTTGAGTCAACATTTTAAACTTTTTAGCATCTTATATGAGTGATTACCACAATTTCAGTTAGCAGTTAGCATTAGTTATTTTAAGCGACAAGCTCTGCTTGTACTCACTAGTGAATGTAGATTATCTTAATTTAGATTTCCAAAAGGCTGCCAACATTTTCAACATGTCTTTCCATAATAGGCATAATTTCAAAGCTCAAAGGAATGACACTGTACAACTTTAAAGTAATCTATTAATTCACCCTGCTATCTGGTGAAAATTGTTACAGTTGGATTGGTTCCATTGCCAAATTGACAAAACAATCCCATTATGGGTTTTCATTAATTGGCATCATGCGGTAGATGGCTCCTTTTTGTCCCTTGAAAACTTGCATAAGTATGAGATGGTCAAGGAGTGAAATGACAACACCTACTGACAATCTCTGATGGAGCAGCCCGAGTGAACAGCCAACATTCGTCCAAAAAACAGTAGTCTTTCTCCCACAAATTTTGCCTTCTCTGGTTTTATTTTTCAATACCTCACTGATACTTAAAACAGATTAAGTTGAGTCTTCCTCCAGTTGAAAGATTATTGTGGTGCAACCTGGAATGCTGCATTCACTGATTGGGGAAAAAAAAAAAAATTTTGATTGCAAATTCTGGTCACCAGATAACTTTCTCTTTGTATCTCTAATATTTTCAAAACTGACCTTTTCAGAAACTCTGCATTTATTTTCCCTTTTATTTTTATTGCCTCAAATCAATACAAATTCAACCCAAACAGCTACAATTCCTATCCAGTTATATTAAATACTTTTTCTAAACTACTGCGCTATAACTATTCCGAAGACCCCAAATCACTTTACACTACAATCTGTCATTCACCCATTCACACACACATTCACACCTCGACAGTGATGAACTATGTTAGTAGCCACAGCTGCACTGGGGAAGGCTGAGAGAGGCGAGGCTGCCATACATGGGCGCCCCGTGCCCTCTGACCACCACCAACAGGCAATTTGAGTGAACAACTCAGAGGAGACGATCAGAACAGGGAATCGAACTGGCAACCCAACAATTGAGTACTGCACGACTGTTGCCCCCAGTGGCGACAGTTGTCGCCCCCTGTTCGAACAATTTCTTGGTCTTGTTTGTTAGTAAACAAGAAATAATTCAAATGTAAAGGCTTTGCTTAGCTGCACTGAGACTTCCGACACATATTTTATGCATACAGATGTCATGAATGCTGCTCTGCAGTTGTTGTTGTACCATACTGATAGATTCATTTGTGAAAGCTCACAGATCTGCTCAATATCACTGTCTGCACTCCTGATGGATGAATAGCTGGGGGCAACTCAGACATAGCTTGTCAATGTGGCTTTAGCATGGAAATGTTTTATAAAAGACTTTTATAAGAAAATCCTTCTAGGGCCTTTGTTACATTTTTTGTACTCATTTTAATACTTATAATCCCATCCATCCTTCTAGCCTGTATACCTTATTGCTGCAGGACTGCAGCTTATGCCTATCTCCAGCAATTAAGAGTCAGAGACAGAGCACACCCTGGAAGGGTCACCAGTCCATCACATGGCAACACAGAGACACACAGGACAAACAACCATGCACACAACCTTACTACCCTTAGAAGGGCTGCTTAAGCATGCCCATAGATAACCCAAATATGCAAAGGGAGAACATGCAAACTCCAGAACCTACTTGCTACAATACAGTATTCTGAAGAACTGCCCAGACATGCCCAAAGTACAAAGGGAGCTAGCATGAAAAAAGCTAGCATGAAAAAAAAATTGTCCCTTCACTTCTCACCTGGTGATGAACACCCAACAATGGCTCTTCTTCCTCTGGAAACGGAAATGGATTGGACTTTCCACTAAGCTGTGAAAAAAAAAACATTTGCAGAGCTACAATGAAAAGCATCTCAAGTCTCAGCATTACAGTGTGATGTGAGAGCTGCACGGTGCAGGAGAGGAAGGATTTATCATGGGTGTAGAGTACAGCACAGCGGATTGTGGAAAGCGGTCTACAAAATCTGGACAAGGTCTATACTGCACAAGTCCAGAAAAGGACCAGACGCATTGCCACAGACCCCCCCCCCCACACTCCCCCAACGGTCAATGCACTGTTAGACCCATTTCATCAGGTAAACGCTTCAGAAACATTAAATAAAAAAGTAACAGAGTAACAGACTCAAAAACAGTGTCTTTCCAAAAGCTGTAAGGACTATCACACCCTGCTGAGAAGTTTGTGGTATGTTACATGTTAAGCACTCACTAATGGTAATACCTACACACTCTAATTTCAGAGGGGAATGTCTGATTGCACAGTGCTGTAAATGAAGGCTTACAAGTGTCATGGTTAATTTGGTCTGGTTTTTTTCCTGTCATTTTTCAGTTCCTCCTCTCACTCAGCTCACCCTTCACTCCCTCAGCAATCTGTCACACCTGTTGGACACTAATTAGTCAGAACTCACTCCACCTGCCAGCCTCCCTACAAAAGCCTCCCTCAGTCTTCTCGTCCCTGCTGGTTTGTCATCAGTCTACACTCACTCCACGTCTGTCAGCCTAGTTTACTTCCTGTTTTGCAGCTGGATTCCTGCCACCTCTGTGCCTCAAGTAAGGCCTCTGCTAGCTGCTGGACTTTCTGCCACCTCTGTGCTTCAAGTAAGGCCTCTGCTAGCTACTGGACTTTCTGCCATCTCTGTGCTTCAAGTGGGCCTCTGCTAGCTGCTGGATTTTCTGCTTCCTCTGTGCTTCAAGTGAGGCCTCTGCTAACTGTTGGATTTCCTGCCACCCCTGTGCTCCAAGTTTGCTCTCTGCTCTGTTGCTGGACTGCCTGCTATCCCTGTACTCCAGCAGCCCTGCTCTCCCTAGAACTGTCTCGCTCGGCATCCCTGGTCTGTCAACAGCCCTGCAACTCCAAGAACTCTCTCCGATCCTTCAGCTCCTGCTCCCACCTCCACCTCCTGTTCCAGTCCAGTACAGCCTCTCTGGTTTCCTCATCCACTACTCATCTTTCTTTCAATAAACTCTCAGTATAAGCTCCATGTGTGTGGTGTGCATTCTGGGTTCATCAAGAATATTTCATGACGACAAGTATTGCAAAGTTTTTACTGTGGGCATGAGTGCATCATCGAGGGATCATTGAGTGATTAATTCATGCAACAAACACCCAACAATTGTTTGCAAAGGGACAGATATCATACTTTTTGGACTTGGATATTAATCCTATCAGACCCCAAAGAACATTTGCATGCATTAAGCTTCTCAGGAAACGTGTTGGTCTGTGCAATCAACTAATTTACTTTATTTAAAAAAACGGAAATATGTCTTGTCTGTGTGTTATTTGATCTGTGTGTCTATCCTGAGCCTGTGTCTTTGTAAAAAAAAACAACATCATAAAACATGATGACAATAAACAGATTCTTGATTCTTTGCCTCCTCTGATGGAAAAAAGAAGAAAGAAGAAAGAGAGGAAAAATGCCACAAGGCTCAGCTGGTGAATAGGCAATCCCACTTTCATTATGCTACTCTCCTCTCTCCTACGATGAAGAGACTGTCCTATCATTGTGCGCCTATTAGTGACTAATTTAAAAAGAGGTATTACACTATTTACCAGCCTTATCGGGACGAGAAGGCTTTGTCTCACACAATTTTTTTTTCTTTGATATCTCTTTCAGTTTTTATTTAGGGCGCAGACCTTAAGCTAACCTTTTTGACAATTTGCTGTTCCACTTTTAAGCCCAGTACCAGATGACTTTTGTTCAGACGAGTGCATGTTCTCATTCTCTCCTGCTCACTGTCTCTCTTTCTCTCTCTTCACCCAGACAAACTTATGCAGGAAATCCAGCTTCATGCCATGTATGATTTAAAGAGGCTGTGTATATTATGAATATAGTGTATGCATGGTGTTTACATTAAGCTCTTCCCAACATTGACATTTGTCAGCTGTGAAGAATAACAACACTGGAGCTTTCTTTCCACGTTCTCATCTGGCTCTTTCATCTTGGCAGGCATCTCTGAAGAGGTTGGGTGGGAGACAAAAAAAAGGAACGCACAAGAGATGAAATGTTGACAGTGAACAGCTTTGATTTACTTTGTGGACAACTGAACCTACATTTTGAAAGACAGAAAACTAGATATGACCCCAGTTCCTAACACCAACACCTGTGGACCTTTAAAATGTATAAAAATGGCAAAATGAGGATACAAGTCCTGAAACTACAATATATAACACAATAGTTTTAAATGGTTTTAAAATGTGAATGTTTTGACAGCTACTTATAAACAGTCACATAAAGTTAAACTGACGAGATAATTTTGTAGTTGCAGATTTTGGATTGCCACATTTCCCCTACAGTAATGAATTATATATTGACATAATTTAACATTAGATCAATGTGACACAATCGTGATAGGAAATAGGACATTTTTGACCAATCTGTATAATATGATTAATTTTGACTTTGTAAAGTGCCTCGAGATGACATGTTTCATGAATTGGCGCTATATAAATAAAATTGAATTGATTTGAATTTAATTGAATTGAATGTCTGAGAGTCTCTTTCAGTTAAATGAAGAAAAAACCGAACTACTCATCTTTGCATCGGAAAAAAAATAACTATGGAGATAAAACAAATCCTTGGGTCTCTTGCCACTTTGTCTACGTCTTCTATTAGAAACCTTGGGATAATGCTTGAAAATCATGTTAACTCTCTGGTTCATTGCTGTTTCAAACATCTGTGAACCATGGCCAAACTTAGCCCTATTGTCTCTCATCCTGAGATGGAAATTTTAATTCACGCTATTTTTTTTCACATCTGGCTTATTGCAATGCGCATTATGTGTCTTACCAAAACCCTTTCATTAGCCATTCCTGAAAGTTAGTCTATTTACAGACCATGATGATTAGCAAATCTATAATCAAAAAACTTGCAACTTGGAGACAGTTAAAACATTATTTCCGTTGATCTCCACTGATTAGTTGTGTAAAAATAACATTAGACTAGTGGATATCTTGCAATGTTGTTTCAGCTCTATCTTTTTTTTCTAAGATTTCACAGCAAAGTTTGTATTCGACTCTTGTCACTGTTTTTATTACAAAACATTTTCTTAGTTGTCTTTATTAATAAAAGAAAGGCTCCATTGCATTTAGAAATGAATACTGTGTACTGTGTGAATATAAATGTTTGGTATAAGTAATGCCTCCAACTCACTTTGAAAACGACTTGTTACTAAAAAGTGCTATATAAATAAACTTCCTTTGCCTTGGCTCCAACTAAAGAGAAGGGAGTGAAAGTCACAGTATACCCACCTCCAAAAAACTAGACTACCCATTAGTTCCTGATTCATTCCTGTTTGATTACCTAATAAATAACCAGCAGTTCTCTAATAAGGCTGGGCTGTGTGTTCCCCAGTAAGTAATGGTAGACTACCTATTACTTTCTGATTAGTTCCTATAACATTCTCTAGTAGTTAATGAAATTCTGTGTACCTTATTGTAAAGTGTTACCAACTACAGCACTGTGTCAGACCTTCTCTGATTTGAGTTCCAACTTCCAAACTAAATCTTATCCAAAAACATTTTTACATCAATAATTCACTCAAACAGATTTCAGTGATTCCATGTTTTTTCTATTTCATAGCACTTATAAGCAAATAGTTTATAAGAACTTCCAGTCTGTCTGTATTACATTTGATATAAATCCACTGGCTTTACTTAATTTACAGCCTAAAAGCCAAATAAAATATACAATATAAGCATATATAGAACGTTAAGAAATCTTAATAGACAAGCATTATTAATTTTTGTACTTTCCTGGAAGTTTAGGTGGCTTCTTGTCTGAATGTTCCCAATTGTCTTTTTTATTTCTTAGGAACAAATGCAATGTTTCTTTTCCACTTAGTTTGCCAAACAGTTTAATTTACAATTCCTCTGTTTATGTTTCTTAGCCTTTTGCATTGTTCCTCCTTGTTTGTAACTGCATAGGCAGGTGTTTCTAACATCTTTTGAAAGTTAAGAAGGTCTTCAGGGGCCAGTGAATTATCCCAACACACTTTGCAATGGTATATAATGGCTTGGCTGCACCTGTGCTGTTAGTCAGTGATAAGTGACTCAAGAGCATTAGCTGTAATAATGAGCTCTTTTCTTGGCCCCCTCTCTCTCTCTTTAACTTTGCCTCTTTGCCAAAAGCCTCGGTGTTGTTTACATTCACCTACAGACTGATTCTTGCTAAGAGGTTGGTTAAAATAATCTGAAATCATCAAAACCAGTTTTGTATTGCAAGTACTTGGCATGTGATGTGTTTGCAAATGTACAATAAAGCGAATTGAAGCTCGTTAAGGTATATTGTGTGTTTAAATGCAATTGGGGAATGAGTTTCAGATTAAATCACCTTATATTAAAACTCTTCTAAATTGTCTGCCAAGAGTAGTGCTGATAAGGAATTGGATCAGGTTTATAGCTTCTATACTGCTCTTTCTCCGTTAAGCCAACATGAGAGTCTATTAGTAACTCCATTATAGAGTGCCTCTTTTGTAAATCCAAACTTTTAGGCGGGAGATGAAAGATTAGCTTGAGGACTGCATAATACACCCCACTGCCCATTGTGCGTAAGTGTGCGGATGCATATAATAAAATGCATTAAGCTAAAAATTCAAATCAGGTCTTCAAGGCTATTCATATATAGAAACAAAATGTTTAAACATTGTGCTTCTATGAAGGGAAATCTAAAGTTCATACTCAAGACAATACATTATATTTTGCATTTCAAATAAAAAAAAACGTATTAGAAAAGTAAGGACTTATTGTATTAATGACATTGTGAAAGCAAGTGGTGCAAGGTGAGAAAAAGTCAGTTTGATTTAATTATGAGGAAGATAAACATGAAGAGTATAATTCTTACTATACTCTTTACCCAATGAAGAAAGAACAAACTGAAGGTCAAGCTTCATTTAGACTGCTAATCTTTAGTACTTTGATGGTTGCAATAAACAACATTGTATAAGGGGGACAGTTGGACTTGGAGGCCCTATCTCTGTTAAATGATGGTGGTCTCCCTTCCCAAATGGCTTCCTTTACTCCTTTCAAATGAACGCATACCTTCATTTCTAAGAGATGACCGCAGGCCTGCAACCAAATGTAAAAAAACACCAAATCTTGGCCTTATGACATTGCTTTTTTGCCACAGCTATGAACAGAAATATCAGACTGTATTCTGATAGTCATGAGGAATATGAGACCTTAGGGCTTTCCTAGGACTGCTCTCACAGCAAGACATCTCCTGTCTTTCACAAAAACTTTTCTCCTGATTCAAATTGCCCTCTTTCCAGTGGACTCACCCAGAAGGTTCACACTGGGGAGCTGCAATGTCTATTTCATTGTCCAAAACAGACATCTTCTCAACAAAGACCAAACTAAGTACAGCCTGCTGTGAAATCAGACATTTAAGTTGTAGCCACAAAAATGTCTGCTTATGATCTGTCTCTCAGCTTTTGTAGGAAAAGCTGACCTGAGACTGAGGGAGTGCTTCTTACACCTGAAGGTAGCTGTGAACTGCCCTCTGCAAGCTGTGAAAAGAACCCCCACAAGTGATTAGTGAGCACTGCCTTCAAAGGCCCATTACAAGGACAACCCTGATTTTCATGCCTGCATCTAATAATTTGAACAGAAGATCCAGCACCTTCAAGCATCCAGAAATTGTACCTCAGGATGGACCAGACTTTTTGAGGTCCACAATTCAAAACTGTATTATTTTAATTGTTCCATATAAGGAAGCAGTGTGTTTGAGTATTACCTTATAATAAGTGAGTTGTTGATTTTGGGTTGCTTGGTGCATTATGGGTAAGTTTTTTTTTTTGGCTAACATACAAAATTCAGAGATCTCGGAAAGGAACAGTGATTATATTCGAGACACCAATTCTCAAATGACATCAGTATTAATCAAATAACTTTTCTAGATATTTTAGAACAACACTGAATAATACAAGGTAGCTATATAAACTGTTATTTTAGCTGGTTGAGAATAAGGTTATCCCAAACATCTAAACAAGATGTACTGTACACCCCGCCAGTTCCAATCTGCTAAAGGTCTTAAGCACCTGGGTAAATATACAATAATAACATCCATATTTGCTTATTCTTGATTTGAGACTTCTGGTGTGGGGCTATATTTTTATACAGACAATAAGCAAGCAACAGAAATAATCTCACTTTTACACTTTCACTTTATTCATAGATCATTGCAGTCTGTGTAACCGCTCCGAGGTGCTCAAAGTAAAATTATCTGAATAGGAGAGCTTACTAAAAGTTACAATATTAGAAGATAGAAATAACATAACATTTTAGTAACCCTGATATTACTGGTACCTGACCCAGGCATTCTGAAAGCGAATTTACTTGAAAAATAAATAAATATAACATACTTTGGCTCCAGCTGTCTATTTTATACTTTTCTGGTCAAATAAAAAAAGGCATGCTAAACTGTTGTATGAGATGGGGAAAAAAAGTCTGGTTTCTGAGTAAGAGACTGCCATGGTTCTCCTATCAACTCCTAGTATAGTATACACATACAATATGTGTACAGGATTAGATCAGGGCCCTGTTTCAGAAAGAATGGCCAGTCTACCCTGTCAGGGTTCTCTGTGTCTTGCTGCTCTAACTCTACTCCTCAGGTGTGTCTAGTTGGCTGAGGAGGCGTGGCCCACACCTGCAGCTCGTTGCAGGCGGCTTCCTCTGGCTTCTTAAGCAGAGCGCTGACAGATGGAAGACGCCAGAGCCTTAACCAGTCGTGGTACGACGTGGCCTCTGTCCCAACTCTCGGAAACCAGCTTGTGAGTTTTTTGCTCTTCGATTTTGACTAATTTTGGATCTCTCTGTGTTTGCCTCAGATTTTTGGTGCTTGGATGCACTCACCTGTCTTGACGTCTCGTCCGAGGAAACAGACCAGCAGAACCTGTCTGCTCAGATTTTGCTCTGGCGCTCCCCTCATACTTCCTGGATGTTACCCAGCGAGGCCTGAGATCCCCTCTCCCGGGTTCTGTTGGTTCTGTGTTCACTCTGGTCAATCCATCTGTCAGCCGATGAGGCTCGCTCAGGATCCCTCGCCAGTTACATCTGCCGTCCTCAGCCACTAGCCGCCTATCTCCAGCAGAGTAAAGTCATAGAGTTCTCCCGACGCTACTTCTCCCCGGTTAGGTCCGCCCAGCCCAATGGTAAGCAGCGCCACTTCTAGCAATTCTCCGGGTTCTCCCTTCAGAGTTACTCACTCCCTCTCTCTTGCAGACTCTCCAGCCGTGACATTCTGACCCAGCCGAATCACCTGTAGTTCCGCCCGTAGTTCTGCCTGTTTCCAAAATAAACATCTTAAAACTGTGCATTGCCTCCCGTTCGTATCTGCATGTGGACTCGTCACCTGAAAACCATGACATACCCTGAGTAGAAAGCAGCTACTCTGAGTAGCTCTACCTCACACTGTCATACTCAGCATTTTCGGTTCCAGAACAGGTGTTATCAATCAGGTATCTTAACTTGTCCTATCAACCCTGAGTTAAGCATAACCATGAAATAAGTCCTTATCAATGGAAGTCAAATAACATGATTCACCATGGCAATAGAATTAAGAAGCCTCAAAGTCCACATCTCCAACGAGTGGAATTAGAAATATTTAATGAAGGCATATGGAGAATGTTAAACCATAATTAACAAAAAAAAAAGCAATGCTGTTGCTGCTAAACAAGCAAGTTAGCGACAAAGAATTGCTGAAAAAAATTTATGTATGAGTGTTATTTGACAGAATATTAAAGCTGGGCTGGAGTGGTGTGAGCATTGATTACATATCTAGGTACAACCCGACGCCACATGGATTTGGCAGAAAATCAAGATGAAGTAAAAAATACAATTTAATGAGGTAGGTTAACTTATAAGTCTGTATGATTTGATTGAACTTGACTTTATAAAGTGCCTTGAGATGACATGTGTTGTGAATTGTGAATATCTAAACAAAATTGATGTGAGTTACAATTAAATTTTTTTATTGAAGGGGATAAGTCGTGGCAGGTGAGGCAGGTAAGCAGAACCAGACTTGACAGATGAGCAATGGCTGATAGTGCAGGCAGGGATGAACAGGGGACCAGAAGATGCAGGAAGTAACAGAATTAGAGTGACGAATGCAGGAGCTGATATGGTACAGAAGGTGCAGGCCGATGTGGACAGAGCAACCACCAGAACGGGCAGAGGCAGTGGCTGGAACTCACGGGGAAACAGGCAGACTTGTGCAGCATGCAGACACAGGCAACTTTCATCAGAGAGGGGAAGTGTCACGGTCATTGACCTCTAGCGGCGCTCTTCCTAAGAGGGCTCTTTCTCTCTTAAAAGAGGCAGCTGTTCTTTCCTGACGAATTTGCCCTTACTCACAAAAATGTTTTTCTGTGTAAATCTGACCAACCCTATTGTGACAAGACCTGGAAAGATGAGCCACAATCACAGGTTAAGAACTTTCCCACTTCCAAATCAGAGAGACAATGTTTTTATTGTCATAAAGTGGGCATATTTTTTCTGATTGTTTGGCTCTGAAATGTAAACAAGCACCCCAGCCACCAAAACCAGCTAAAGGAGTTAGCCTAGTCAAGACTCTGAGATCCTCCCCACAACTCTCAAATATGAGTGAACCTGATAACTGCTATAAACCCTTCATTTTTGATGGTCGTGTCTCCCTAACAGGACGTTCTGAGGATGAGAAACCAGTGAGGATACTGAGGGACACTGGTGGTTCCCAGTCATTCATCCTGTCCAGTTGTCTGCCATTTAATGCTGATACCTCCTGCAATGCAAGTACTATAGTACAAGGAATTGGAATGTCCTATGTACCGGCACCCTTACATCAGGTACATCTAAAGTCCAAGTTGGCCTCTGGATTCTTCAAAGTTGCGGTGAGAAACTTATTCCCTGTGCAGGGGGTTGAATTTATAATGGGGAATGATCTTGCGGGAGACAAGGTACTTCCTATTCCTGAGGTGGTGGATAATCTCAGTTGCATGACGGGTGAAAATTAGATGTTGGAATCCTATCCTGATGTGTTTGCTGTCAGTGCTCTTACCAGGTTCCAAGCTTCTAAGCTGAAGGAAGTGAACTTGGATGACTCTGTTCTTGGCCCTGCCTTGAGGGATGACAAGCTGTCATCCCTCAAGCTTTCCGAATCAGCACCCCTCAAGGAGGACGCCACTACAAAGCCTGAGGTTTTTCTCTCATCATCCCTGTCACATGCGAAGTGATGGAACACTCGCTAAATGCTTTAAAAGTGTATGATTCAATGAATAATGGCAAGACTCATAGGTTTTATATTGAGAATGGATTGCTCAAGGGAAAATGGATCTCAAAGCCTGCACTACAACAGATGGGTTTGAGGAGGATTGGGGGTAGTGCATCAAATTGTTGTTCCTCAAACGTATCGTGGACAAATACTGCAGCTGGCACGTGATCACTCACGGTCAGGTCATTTGGGAATCACTAAAACCCATTACCATATTCAGTAGCATTTATTTTGGACAGGCCTGAAAAAGCATGTTGCCAAGTTCTGTAGAATGTGTAGAGTTTGCCAAATAGTGGGTAAACCTAATCAGAGGGTACCACCTGTCCCTCTTAAACCTATTCCTGCAGTTGGTGAACCTTTTGAGCGTGTTCTGGTGGACTGTGTGGGTTTGTTGCCCAGAACAAAAACTGGTAATCAGTTTCTCTTAACTATCATGTGTGTTGCCACTTGTTTCCCTGAAGCCATCCCACTAAGGAAAATCACAGCACCAACCATAAGTAAAGCTCTTCTGAAATGTTTTGCAACCTTTGGTCTGCCAGGAGTTATACAAACTGATCAAGACAGCAATTTTCAGTCCAAAATCTTCCAGCAGACACTATAGTCTTTTAGAATTAAACACATTCCCTCCAGTCCTTGCCATCCCCAGTCACAAAGCGCTCTGAACTAGTTTTTGGGTATAGTGTAAGAGGACCACTAAAGGTTCTGAAGGAACAACTCCTGTCAGCCGACACCAGACCACATTCTAATGCCATTGAGTTTGTCACACAATGTTGGGAATGTCTATACCATGCTTGTTCAATAGCAAGAAAGTCTTTGTCGGGTGCCCAATGGAAAATGAAACACCCGTATGACAAGAAAACTGTACAGCGGTTGTTCAAACCAGGTGATAAAGTGCTCATGTTGTTGCCTACACCCGGCCCATTTGTTTCAGCCCAACGTGGCAACGTGGCACAGAGGTTAGGAAGTTCGTCTTGCAATTGGCGGGTTGCCGGTTCGATCCCCCACACTGACTGTCTCTGTCCTGTCCTTGGGCAAGACACTTCACCCGCATTGCCTGGTGGAGGTGGTCAGAGGGCCCGGTGAGAGGTGACGGGCTTATAGGATGGTGGCTTATTCAAGAAAAGTCCAAAACAAACAAATAAAAACCTGAATTTGATATGGATGTATAGAGTGATCCTCTAATATTTTGTTTTTTCTCAGTAAAGAAGTTAGAAAATTAATTGCAGCTCCTGGTGGAGTGGAGTTGAGAAGCCATGGACACAGGAGAGTTTGTAACCTGTCGACCAAGGCAAATAATTATTGTTTGTGTTGATAATCTCAGAGAACAAAGATTTCCTTGCATGTTAGTCTCTTTATAGATGTCGTAGTGAACCTGGAGTCTAGTCTTTGTCCACCTGCATTCAAATATTCAAAAGATTTTAATTTTCCCAGAAACACCTTTTTGTGAATCACAAACCAATGTTGCCACCCCTCCACTATTCCTTTGCTGTCTGCTCTCAAAACGTAAATTGTAGTTTGGAGGCGTCGCCTCTTGCAGAATAGATGTTTCATTAAATTCATGTAACCATGTTTTTGTTAAAAACATAACATCAAGATTATTGTCAGTAATGAAGTCATTCAGTAAAAGTGATTTTCCTGGCAGATCTAGCATTTAATAAAGCCATATGACTTAGTGGTTGATATCGTCTCTGTGGCAGGTTGCATCTGACAATTTGACTTTTAAGTATGATTGTTTATTCCTGTTTGTTATCCTTTTGGCTTTCTTGTTTCTGCCACATATCATCACAAATATTTACATAGCGCTTTTCCAGTCATACTTGAGTACGGCTTTAATTCTGTCAAATAACACTCATTAACTTGTTCACCTATTATCTACACCCAACTCTCTTATTTTGGCAGCAACAGTATTGTTTTTTTTTTTTTTTTCTTCCCAGTGTCCTGTCTAGCAATGTGGCAATACGAATTGATATCTTAATGCAAAATAGAGCTCGACAGATTTTACTTTCACAAGTGGAGCAAACAGCTTTCGCCATAATGCTCCGCTTGATTTGTGCGTGTAAATAGCTTTATTGTGATTCCTGCAGGGAGAATTTCAAATTATATGGACACTACAATGGGAAAGTAGGAGAGTAAAAGAAAAACAAGAAGAGAAAAAAAGAAAGAAGAGGTGAAAGAAAGAAGAGATAAAAGGAAGAGAATGATAAAACGTCCTCTGTCTGCTCCATCACCTGGAAAGAGACACAAAAAGAACAGCACCACCAACAGACATAAAGCAACAGATACAATCGTGTAACACCTTGATACCATTGCTAAATCATATGTATTATTATTTAAGCTGACATGTGTAATGTGATACCTAAAAAAGAAAGTAAATAAATAAATTATAGCCTTTCTGTATATACATGAACATTTAATACCTTGGACCCAGCACCTGTGGGAGTTTGTGAGAGTGCACTAGTTTAGGTGAAAATTTATCCAGAAGGAAATAGTTCGATGGAGAACCGAAGACCCACCTTCCCCGAGCACAGAGGCAGGAGTCAGGGGACCCGTAACCCCGGACTCCCAAAGGGGCCTCCAAAGCAGTGCGCCCGAGAGGGGCCTTCAAAGGAAACAGTATTGTTTATTTTCGTTAATTATGTCTTGTTATCCTCCAAATGCAGTCATCAAATATATCCAATTCCTTTGATGAAAAATGTACACTTAAATGCCTCTTATTTCCTGCTGTTGCCATGGTTAATCAGGTTATCTGCATTCCATTGATGAGGGCTTTTTTCATGCTCGTGCTGATATCACCTGTTCTGAAAATGCTGAGTATGACAGACTGGAGTAGATCTACTCAGAGTATCTGCTTTCTTCTCAGGGTATGTCAACCATTCTTTCTGAAATCCAGCCCTGGTGTATTAGAGACAGTATTGCTCTTTTATTTTTATGAATAACATTCAATTTGGCCTCTAAAACAAAAAGAAGGGGAACAGGAAATGCATATTAAATCACAATTTGTGGTTTCTTCTTCATCCAAGCAGAACATGACTAGCAGTATGCGTATAACTGAACTTTAATATTATTTTTTTGGGAAAAACATTTCAAAAGTTATTTAATTTTAAATTCAACACTAAAGAACATCACTGTGGGTAAACTGTATTAAACCTAATTTTCAGTGCTGTTATATGATGACTTGGAGTATCTCAAATCAACAAGACACTTTTACAGTCGAGTGGCACCTGGAAAAAAAAAACATTATGATAGACTCAATTCATTTCAACACAAATATGCTTAAAAAGCAAAGGATTGTTTATAGACAATATCTTGCATACTTTTCTTTTTCTCTGTGTATGTGTGTGTCCATACAGTGGGTGACAGAAAGGTAGCTTCTTCCTCAGAGACCAAAACAGTTCAGGCTTGTGTGTCGGATGCTTCACTGATCTGAGTCGAAGCTTTTATTTCTGCATCCCTTAATGGACAGCCACTCTGTCTGTCAGGTCAGCATTGGCAGCATTGGCCCTACATGGCTTTCCAACCTGAACCAGAAAGTATTTGCCGTTATTCCATTTATGTGAAAAAAAACCTCTTACAAGGCATTGTATGTAGGACAGATTACCCTGAAAAGTATTTATGAAGGTATATACAAAAACTTACCAAAACAACAAACCCTAATGTTTTTGTTAGGCTTTTATCTGACAACACAAATAAATGCATTAGTGAAGCAAACTTTTGCAATTAGGCAAAAAAGTTTTTATTATGACCTAATCAGTTTTCACAACCTTGCATTATTGCATTTAATCCTTTTTAGTAAGGACATAATGATCACTATTATTTCTCTTGTGGATATACTGTATACTCTGTTAGAAAGCTGTCAGTGACTGCTAAGGAGGCAGAGCCTGGGTAAAGTGTGTGTGTGTGTGTGTGTGTGTGTGTGTGTGTGTGTGTGTGTGTGTGTGTGTATGTGTGTGTGTGTGTGTGTGTGTGTGTGTGTGTGTGTCACAAGTAACAATTATTGTTGTTTTTTGATCCCCATTAACATCAGCATCCACTATTCTTCCAAGGATCAGTTTACATAAAAAGACAGATTATATTTACAAAAATCATGTTAAAGAAATTTTAAAATAACACATTCTTTTTTCTCCACTTATAAAGAAAAATACAGACATTATTTTAAAATAATGATAATAATAATGGCTGAGGAGATGAGGCAATTAACAGTTTAATGTTGTCCATATTCATTTACTGCCTTTACAGTTCTGTATATTTTTTACAGTCTTTACAGTTTTGTATTTTCTCTTGATAGTCTTTTTTTTCTTCTGTCTTGTTTTGTTTAATTACAAAATTTCTCAGTTTATGAGATGCAAACCAGTCTGACTGAAATGCAGATTTAACAGCAGTAAGTTTAGATTGGTCTTTAGTCAGCATTTATTGTTTTAAATCATCATCTAGTCATTGAACATTTAATTACGCACTGAGAACTTCTTTACATGTGCATATGTGTTCACAATGGTAGTTAATATGCATCATATGATATATATCAAATATCTGAAATGCATCTTCATGATCTTTCTCTGCAAGCACTTCTGTCCAGTCAGCATTTTCAATCTCCTCTATGCATATATCAAAATATATATATTTTTAATTTTTGGTAAATGGACTAAACTTACATTGCACTTTTCCAGTCATACCAACCACTCAAAGAGCTGTATACTAGAGCCACATTCACCCAATTGCACTCACTAACGCGCACACACATTCATACACCGATATGCAGATCGGTAGGCAACTTGGGGTTCAGCACCTCGCCCAAGGGACACATTGACATGTGACAGGGAAAAGCTGGAATAAAACCCACAACCTTCTGATTGCAAGATGTCTACTACTCAACCCATAAAGCCACAGTCACTTCTTTTTCTAATGATTTTTTTGGCCAACTCCAGGAAATCTTAGTTTTTATTTAATTTCAGTACACCTGTAACCATGTGACATACATCCCGTCTCAAGTCAGGGGCATTTGCCAAATTAATCACACCTGTGGGTGCGCGCTCCACAGGATATGAACGGTGTGCATGCACACACTCACCCACTTTCTTCCTCCTGGTTGTTGGAGCATGTGGTGTGGTCCTCACGTCTTATTGCTGTTTATGCCCATCTAACTTTACGTGAGTTCAGTTTCTGCTGTGTGGTGAGTTTTTAATTTACTCACGTAAAAAAAGAACTACAGAAAGAAACTAATGGTTAAAAAACTTTGTGTAGCAGTTAGCTCACTAAGACTAATCTATCAGTTTAGGTATATCAGTCCACTACGATGGCTGCGTGACTGGCAAATACGAACATCCTCCTCCTGGTGTATTTGGAGGGCCTCATCCAGGATATGGATGTCAAGAGCCCATCTGATCTCCTCCCTAAGCTGTCGAATGTTGTGGATACTGTCATCCAAGGGGCAAGTATGCAGGCCAAGGTTCTTGGTAATTCCATGGCCCAACTTGCTATGGTTCGACGTCATGTCTGGCCCAGTCAGACGTGCCTGTTGGATGCTGACCGTGCTGCTGTTATAGGAGCAAGCATTTCGCCTGGTTACGTGTTTGGCCCTGTGGCTGAGGCAGGACTGGACGAGGCCCAGAAAATCCGGTTTTGCAAGCAGTCGATCTGCCACCAGGGGCTTTTGAGGGTGGCCCATAATGCAGCCCACGAGAAGCGTGTAAGCATTCAGACACCTTTTTCACGGGGTCAGGGCTCTTCTCAACACTCTAGGGATAGCAGACCAGCTGCCTCCCACCTAGTCGGCTGGCCAAGTGTTTGTCCCGTTCCGGAGACCATAGTGGTTGGGGCCCATCAAGGTTTGGTCAGCAATCCTGATGGTGCCCTCTGTCAGGCATCTGGGGTTTCCAGCACCCACCTTGATACTTGGCATCAGTGCACCTCGCGAATGTGGATGCTTTCAACCCTGGAGTTTGGTCATTAAAAAAGCCTACCAGGGACATTCACAAAATGCATAGATTGCGCAATTCACCCTCTCAGACAGCGAGGTATTTGTGTCCTCAATTATCTGGATGATTGGGTGGTTTATGCCCCACTCACCTGAACTGGCCCACCAGCACACATCTCCCAGTATGGCCCATCTTGTCTCTTGGTCTGAACCTAAATGGAGCAAGTCCAACCTGTTCGGGATCTGGCATGGGCTCCTGTCCAGCATCCCATAAACCTTGTACATCAAGGGTCTGTGTGGCCAGTTGATGGCCATCAACAAAATCTGAGCCTGTGACAACTTTCCCTTGTTGAGCAGGTAGGAGAGGTAGTGGGAGGAATGCATAGAGATTGGCTTGGTGAATCTGTCCCCAGTGGCCCTGGTGGGCTGTTCATTGAGATCCACATAGGACAATGGGTGTTAGCCCCTGTAGCAAACAGACCCACCATGGCTTGTCCCAAGTGAAATCATATCCGTTTGACCACTTGTGGGTGAAGGCACCATTTACCGGGATGTGGAGCCCCTCTGGACAGCAGATCTGCTGCAGCAGTTAGGGCCAGGGAGATGAAAGCCTCTCAGAGACATCACCTCTGACTGAGCCCACAGCAGGAGTCGCCATGTTTTGGTATGGAGGGAGGGAGACTTCAGACCTCATTGGTAATTGATATAGGACACCACAGCCACAGTCAAAAAAGGACCTCAGTTAAGTCATTTTTATCATCTAAAGAAAAAAGCAAAGGTAAAACCTATTCTTTCAAGGCAAAAATATGGAAGCCCTACTCCAAGCCTTCATTTCATCATGGCTGGATTGGAGGAATTCTCTTTATCTCTGAATCGGTCAGTCCTCACTCAAATTTCTGCAGCTGGTTCAAATGCTGCTGCACACCTTTTAATGGAAAACTATAAAAGGAGCAAACTACCTGATATTGGCATCCCTTTACTGGATACCTGTTTATCTTAGAGTTCAGTTTAAAGAACTTGCGTTTGTTTTTAAGGTTTTAAACAGCTTTGCCCACCTTACTTAAATGAGCTTGTCCTTCATCATTACACCTCTGCTGGCTCATTCACGTCTGCTGACCAACTGCTTTGCACATTTGACAGGCCTCTCCGCTTTCCAGTTTTAAAACCTGTCTTAAAATCTATTTTTACTCATTGGCCTTCAACCTTACTGAGATTTTATCTTTCTCAACTTTTCTTGGTACTCGTATTTCTGCTGTGCCGGCTGGTTGTATTATGTTTTATATCAAGTTATTATTATTGTTATTGTTTTAAACTCGTCATTTTATTAGATGTTATTTTGTTTTACCTCATGTTAAAGTGCTATTTAAATAATGATGACAGTGATGATGATTATGATCACAAGAAACTTTTGCATCACCTCCCGGAAGCTGGAAAGAAAAGAGACAAAAACATTTTTCACACCTCACTTAGTAACTCAAGGAATTATTTTAAACTAAATATTTTAGGCTAAATTTTAACTTTTTATTGGTTGTTGTTTTTTCTCCAATCCCACCATTATGTTTAGTAATTTCTGCCAAAAGCTGCAGCATTTTGATTTAATCCATCTGAATGCAGTATTTGCAAGCCATACTCTGATTGGATGGAAAGAAACCTGTCTATGATTGGCTGGTGAGGTGGCTCGAGTTTATCATGTCCAGCAAATTTACAAGAATCCAACTGTTATAGATTCCTATGAACCTCAGTGTGAGGGACCGAGGTAAAACGCATGAGGAGTCACAGGGAATTATTCAAAAGTTGTTTTTTTTATTTTTAACTCAAAAGCCAAACTTACAAAAATGGTGGGTTCCAGAGTCATAAAAGAAGTCAAAAAAGGAAAAACAAACTTTACCTTAAGCAAACTGTGCCCAAACTAACTGACTGCACAACCAAACATAACCAACCTCCAAAGAAATGACACACAAGGGTATATATACACTGGCTGATCAGACCAATAACACAATAGGGGCAAATAAAACAAACCAAACAATCACAAATGACAAATCAAAGCAGTACAGTTAAGTTTGGCAATAAACTAATCTAAGAACAATGAAAAAACACCAACCTCTAAATACAAACCCTAAGTGAAATGCAAAATAAAGAAAACTACAAATTCCCCCTTTCAGCAAAAGCTGGAGGAACAGTCCAATTTCCCCTCCCTGTATTTAGTTGATCTGAGGCGTGGCTGCCATCTTTTGTCTGGCCAAACTCCCAGGTAGGGCTGGACGATAATTCAATAACAATATATATCGATCGATAGACGTGTGGAGCGATAGTAAAAAACAGGGTCAATAAAACTTTGATAGAAACAGTTTTCCTTCCTTCCTTTCAGCCTATCATATTAGTTGATGCTACAGTCGCTACTTCCTCTCGACCAATCGTAATTGCGGAGCCAGGCACGCCGTCACAAAGTGCCGCCCTAAAAAGTAACCGTATTACTTACTCATGAAGTGGAACCTATAGTTTCACCAGAATCAGCTACTGCTCATCTTCATCCTCTTCAAGATCCATGCAAGTCAGAAGATTCCTCTATCTCAGCATCACCCTCCCTCATAATTTCTTGCAAAGCCTCCTGATTCGTACATTTCCTCTTCTGTGCAATCACAACTGCAGATGTCTGAAAAACCCGAAAAACCCACACCGCCGAAGAGATAGGCAAAAATAACTAATGTGCAATAACTAATGTGCAATAATCTATTTAATACACCGTGCTATAACCCGTGCAATAATCCTGAAGAAGTGACTTCTGCTGCTATCACTACCTGAATATATGTCAATACACACACACACACACACACATACATACATACATACATACATACATACATACATACATATATATATATATATAGATATATACATATATATATATATATATATATATATACATATATATATATACATATATATATATATATATATATATATATATATATATATATATATATATATATATAACCAGCAACCCCCGCGACCCCATGAGGGAATAAGCGGGTTGGAAAATGGATGAAAATGGATGAAAATGGATATATATATATATATATATATATATATATATATCACCGTGAATGTAAATAAGACATCATATGCCCATTCCTATTTCTTTTTGTATTTTTATTCTTATTTTTCTCTTTTTCTTTTATCCACTGTATATATGAAGATTCACTGTATATAACTGATGCACCTTTCCTATTTTTGCACCTTCTCTTATGAGCCGATGTGGCAAGTAAATTTCTCCAATGTGAGATCAATAAAGCCTATCTTATTTTATCCTATCTTATCTTATCTTATCGAACCGACTGAATCTGCTGCGTACATGAAGCAACACATGCACAATGCAGCTTTGGCTATGAGTTTTACAATCTCTATTATTCCACCAAGACACATCGGACAAAGACATGCTGTACCTTTTTGAAAACGCCAGACTCTTTAGTTTCCAATGATACCAGCCATGAGGGGATAGGGTGAAGCATGTCCGCGCTGCAAAGCATTTCTCTGGGAATCAGCAATTTTTGATAGACATTTAAATGGCATATCATGTGGTTGAAGTGCTGTAAAACCTAAAAATTGTATGCAAAAAAATTGATGACTTGTTTTAGAAACTTTAAAGCCTCTTATATAGCAGGATTTAGAAAAGAAAAAGTGCCCGTTTTGACCTAACCTTAAAGCTGGACAAAAAAGGGGCATAGCTCCACCCCTAGCGGCCCATACCGGTACCAGTCCAAAGTCTAATGTACGTTCTTCTGTATGTACAGTACTTGGATTTGTCTTGTTACCAAAATGTAACCTCACTCTCGCCTGATGGATTTGATTTTGCAGAGCTCCACACTCCATGTATCAATCTGGAATCGCTGCCATTGGGAGGGATTTCAATACCACATAAAATAGACGAGCCAATCAGGATCGCTGAGTAGGATTTTCGAAGATATGACGTATCAGAGAAGTGACTGTTTGGACACAGACAACAGTGGCAGCCCACAGCAAGGAAGCAAGTGGTAACATTGATGCTGCTATTTCATCAGTGTTGTCCAATGTACCGAATATTAATTCTTTAAAAGAATACCAGAGAACAGCTTTGACAGCTTATATTAGCGGAAATTATGTTTTTGCCCTTCTCCCAACCGGGTTTGACAAGAGCTTGTAGCATATCAGTAAAGACGATGGACAAGTGATTTATCCAACAATATGAAAGGATTTTTGATAAGGCCTATCCTTCTGAAATACATCTCCAATGGAACTATTCCAGATGGGTGAGTGGAGCCTGAAACGAAATCCATCTGCCGAGAGTCGGGTTATCAGAAATGTTCTATACAAATACGCTTGCCATTCTGTCCTCCACTGCATCTGCAGCACTGGCTTTAGACATCGCTGAGTCAGTAGGCTCTGGCCTGCTGGGCTCTGCTGGGCTTCCTCAACTTCCAGTAATGAGGGGGTGAAAACTCCTCCATCTCAAAAGACTGATCCTTGGTGAAACCACCATTGTTGCCCTGATCACTCCATGATCTAACATGTCACTTTCCCTTGTCCTGACCACATCCCTGCTTAACCCAACCGTCTCCCACCACTCATTACACTTGCCCCTCAGGGTCTATTGGCACCTTCCACTTTGGTGTCATTTTTCAAAATCTGTCTGGGGGTGGGGTTATGCTTTCACAACCAGGTGAGTTACACTCCCTCTCAGTATTTGTCATTCTCTGCTGGATTCTGCTGTTGGCATTGCACTTTTTTCTGTAGGTTCCCCTCATGCTCCATGTGTTTGCAGTTTCATCATTAAAAACAATCTTGTGTCTGCCTGTGCTCTGTTGCCATTGCACCCTCCTCAACAAACTACCAAAAATACAAAATGTCTTTACTGTTGAAACCAAAAGGAGAATGCTGTGGAAACTTGAATGTGTGTGATTCTAAGCAAATCTTGCTTTTCTAATGCACAGCCTGCTTTTATTTCACACAGACATGATTAGATACACATGTCTGTAAAGTCCAGCAGATTAAGGCTGTCAAAAACATGTACTTAACAATTACTCCCTTCATCCTTCTGTCTTCTCTATAATGTTATCACACTCTCAGCCTCCTCACCCTTATCTGCCCATCCATCTCTGTAACCCCTCCTCTCTCAGGCCCTGGGTTTTAGCAGTGGAGAGGCATGTTTGTCTGTGATGACTGTAGGCTTAATGCCAGCCAGGCTGCCACTTTGCCCCTCAGCTAAAGTGGCTCTCATGAGTGACTGTGGGTCAGAGATCAGTGGAGGTATCGCGGATACATCAAAACAATAATCTGTTGGAATTTGTTTTAGTAATGTATGTTGTGCAGGTGTAAAGAAAAATATGAATTTTGGTGCAGTTCTTAACACCTGAGTGCAGTATGTTAGTTTAGGATTTTTAGTTTTATCAGGTTGAAAAACATTGTGGAAAGATGGACACTTTTCTCCAATATGCGTAAAATTCTGCTTGTTTTTATTCCCCCAGAAGGAAAATGGATGAGAATAAATGCCTACCAAGTAATAATCACAGTTTTGAGGGCACACAAGGGCTTTTCAAGTTTCAATTTCACACTCTACTCTACTTCCCAAACTCAGTCTTTCTGCTTCTCCCTTTCTTTCCCAGTAATCCTCTGAGGCAGTGCTGACAGAGGAGGTATGATAGAGGAGCGCCTGCTGGAGCAGAGAGGGAAATGATCTGCTAATGGTACACTAGCTCCCATAGGACACCTGCTTACACTCCACAGCCTTGCTGCTCACTCACTTGTTGTATGTCTATACATGCATGTCTGTCTGTGAGCAAGAGAGAGTGAGAGTATAAACTTGGCCTTCAACCATATTGAAAATACTCCCTTCAAGGGGGCTAAAAAAATAACCGCCACACATTTGCAATCTAAGACATGATTTTCAGAGATTACATATGATCAAATTCCCACTGTTCGAAGATATTAGTAGGGTCAATAAGAATAAAATATTACAATACTACAGCTATATATATATATATATATATATATATATATATATATATATATATATATATAGTCAAATTAAAGTAAATAAAAAAGATAGGATCTTAGGAAACATGGAAACACAGTGATATTACTAAGATTGGATGTTTCTCTATACTTGATAATAAGACGAGACCTGTTTGATGAGCCTCTCAAGCACCTCTTGGCAACAACAAAGAAACTGCTGGGATTTCTGAGATACTGATGGTATTCTGCATATGACAACATTCCCCTGTATCATTTATGTTCATAGACTAAGAAGTAGGGGTGATGCTGTTTCTTTGGAAGAAAAGATCAATGCCTAGCTTATGTATCTTAAAACCTGAATGTGTTATGGTGTGATGTCACCTAACTTTTATTATTTGGACACTGTTCAAAGTATGATTGGCACAATAATTTTCTTTGGATGAAACTAGGCATTTTGATAAGGTGGATTAAATCATACAAAAACTTAAAATACCTGAAGGTTTTGGCCTAAACTCGTCAAGCATCTGCTTGACAGCTGAAGATACAAAGGGGTTTTATTTTTTAGCATTACAGGGAGTCCAAGCATATATCTAAATCAAAGAACCGATGATCCTAAAGAAAAGGAATGCCAAAGTCTAGAACTAAATCTAATAGATAATCAGTGGAGTCACCTGAAAATAGTTGTGGATAGGAGATGTTCCAAACAATCTGAGAGACTTTCACAGCTGTTACAAGCAAAATGGGCAGACATAAATAAAGATGTCGGGTGCTGATAAACTCCTACCAAAGAAGACTGAATGATGAAACGGGATAAAAAGTTGCTTGAGCAGTATCAGTTGTAGTGTTTCTGTAAAGAGGTGGTTGCAACTTTTTTCTCTTTTTTATATTTTACCCTTCAACATATTTTTTTTTCTTTTCTGAATTGTGTAAGATGTATTTCACAAGCCCACATTTGGTTATTTACTTTACTACTTCAACCCCTCACACCTCTGTTCTCCAATTGCCGCCCAGAGTCTGGGGCCTGGAGGAGGAGCGGGCCAGGGTCTTGCCTTGTGGTTGTTGTTGGGCCCTGGTGACTTGCCGACACTTTCCCATGGAATATGTGGGGGGTGGCTAGGCTAAGGAGGGGGAGTGTGTGTGTGTGTGTGTGGGGGGGGGGGGGGGTAGAATTTCAGGGTTTGTGGAGGGGGGCTCTGGTTGATTGGCCCGTTCGGTTCATCTCCGGGAGGATTGGCCCGGGGGTCGTCTGGTCTGGGAATGGGATGGGTGGTCAGGACTGAAGCAGGAGCCAGGTAGGTTGGGTTGTGGTGGTGCCCCCCCCCCCCATCTTGATTTTAGGATTCATCTACCAGGTCCGGGCCGGTGCTTGGACCTGGGAATATGGGATGTGAGTGGTAAGTTCGAGTCTTTGCATGTGAGGGCTCTAGGGTGGGAACGAGTGAATGAGACTGTATGTACTTTTCTGTTTGTTTATTTGTCAGGTAGGGTTTGTACTACCTCCTCTCCCAAGGACACCTCAGGTCTCCACTAAGTGTGGTGTCGTGGCCCATTGGTGCATTGATGGTACTCAGTGTCTGGGGTTGGGTGCCCGGGCTGGTGCTGGCTCACTCCTGGCGCCTGTTTCTTGGGGCCTGACCCCCTGGGGCTTGGTCAGGACACCCGCCTGGGGGTGGGTCGCCTATGGCCGGATCCACTCCAGAGTAGCTGGCTGCCGGCGGAACCCACAGGCTCATCCCCGCGGCTCCCGGGAGCTTCGGCATTGTGGTGGTAGGGGGGTTTTCTTGGGGCTGCCTCTCCTCTTCCCTTGGTGGGGGAGGCAGATTTTCGGTGTTGGCCCCTCGTGGACACCTTTAATTTAAGGGTCTCTTTGGGTATCTGGGGTCTTGGTTCCCCTGGAATCTGCCTTAGTGCTCTGGGGGGGGGGGGGGGGGGTCTTTGGCTCTTCTCAACAATTAATGGATTTTTGGATAAACTTTACATACACAAGCACACTCTCACAAACACCTACAGGTGCTTGGATCCAGGCATTTAAAGACTCATTTCCATACAGAAAAACCCCTATTACTATCTTCAGCTGTCACTTTATACATGTTGTCTTAATTAATACTGTATATACTTAAGTGATGGTATCAAGGCTCTACTTTTTTGTATCTGTAATACTTTATCCGCTCTTTTTACATCTCTCTTTGCAGGTGAAGAAGGACACTGGTGTTATTTTATCATTCTCTCCCTTTTATCTCCTCTTTCGTTCACCTTTTCTCCTTTTTCCCCTTTTTTTTTCTCTCTTCTACTTTCTTATTGTAGTGTCCATATAACACAAAGTATTCCCTGCATAAACTATAATAAAGCAATTTACATGTATACATTGTCATGGTTCAGTTTTGGCCTGGCTGTTTTTCCTGTTATTTTCCAGTTACCTCCTCCTCTCACTCAGCTCACCCTCCACTCCCTCAGCAATCAGACACACCTGTTAGGAACTAATCAGTCAGAACTCACTCCACCTGACAGTCTCTCTATATAAGCTCACCTGTGATTGCTCCTCGTTGCCGGCTCATCTTCAGTCTCTACCAACACTACGCCTGTCAAGTCCTGATCTAATCAGTCCTCACTCACTCCATGTCTGTCAGCCAAGTTTGCTCCCTGCTTAGTTACTGGATCACCTGCTATCCCTGTGCTCCAAGTAAGGTATCTGCTACCTGCTGGTTTTCCTGCTGCCCCAGTGCTCCAAGTTTGCTCCTTGCTTGTTGCTGGATCACCTGCTACCTCTGTGCTCCAATTCTGCATCGCCAAGAACTCTCTCTCTGTCACGGTTTAAGTTTTGTCTGGCTTCTTTTCTTGTCATTTTGCAGTTCACTCAGCTCACCCTCCCTCAGTAATTAGTCACACCTGTCTGGACACTAATTAGTCATTATTCTCGTCACCTGTCAGGCTCCCTTTATAAGCTCACCTTGTTTGTTTGTTTGTTTGTCGCTGGCTTGTAGTGCTCCTGTTCCGCTGCCTTGGTTCATGTCTCGTCAAGTTTGGTTTTTGTTTGGCTGTGCTGCCGGTCTCTGTTCCTCTGTCTTCGCCTTGATCTCTGGTCCCGTTCCTGGTTCTGCAGCAGCCCAGCTCACCTCGGTATCATGGACATCTGTTCCTCTGTTTCATGGACTCTGTACCTGCCAGCCAGCTCCTGCATCCTTCACCTCCGCCTGGTAACAAACTCTGGTTCTCCATGTCATCACCATCCACTACCTGCAATAACCTCTTCTAAAACCAGCTCTGTGTGTGCGTGCCGTGTCTGGGTTCATCCACAACAAATTCATGACACTCTCGCCCTGCATCTCCAACTCTCTCGCTCTGCATCTCTGGTTCGTCAGCAGCCCTGCATCTCAAGAACTCTTTCATACTGCACCTCTGGTTCGACAACAGCCTCGCATCTCCAACAACTCTCTCTCACTGCATCTCCGGTTTGAATGTTATCCTAGCAACCTCTAAGTACCCATCACAAGATCCAGCTCTGTCCAGCATTTTCTGTTTTTTTTTTTTGTTTTTTTGTTTTTTGTAATTGAAATGACGTGTTATTTTGTGCACCTGGCACTCTTTTCTTTTGGATTCTGTGGGAGAAGTTGCTGTGGAACTCTGATGAGAGAAAAACTCTGTTTAAGATACAATTTTCTTGTTGCTTCAATGCAGGAACATTAAAGGTCTCTTCCAAACCAGCTGTTGTTTGGCTGTCATTACAAGACACAATGCAGAACAAACTACGCTACACATGGAATGAACTTGTTGCTTGTTATCTGTCTGAACTTTTTCATGGAATGAAAAGGTAATTTGAATTCCCTAGTCTATTTATTTGCATGGAAAAACCCAGTCTCCTTGCTGTTGGTTTGTGGGATACTGGCTGAGAGGGATGCTCCTTTCAACCAAATCCGATCCAGCCAAGAACAGCAGGTATTACAAACCTTTATCCCAGGTGAAGGGGTTCCATATGTGGGGTGAGTACTGGGATATCTCCCAGATCCACTACCATCTGGGAAAATTGAGAATATGCCAGGAATAACTTGAGATCCAGGGGGAGAAACAGATGAATCCAGTACCCAAATAGATACCTTGAAACCCTCACAAACTGAAGAACTGAGAGCAAAACAGGAGTTGGAATTCATGGGGAAAAGAAGATGGAAGGCTGACACAAAGTAAAATAACAATTTTAGATGGATGTTGTTGCCATCTGCTTCTTTGGCCCAATAACCAGCATTTGTGCTTTCCGTCTCAAGGCTGAGTTTTGTGTCTTTTCTAGTGATGTATGTGAACATAGTTTGTGTGTAAGGACCACTATGTGAGAGTTTGAGTGTTTGTCCGAACCTCCATCATGGTACATTTTCTCAACACCTTTTACTTTTGACATTGTAGAATAACACATTTGTGTCTGTGTTTATAAATTGTTGCTGCTAATTCATCTCAGTGTTTTAAAAAGTCCAAGATCATCCATCCTAATACATGAAAACTATATTTGAAAAAATGGCAAATAACATAATAAAATTTATTTTTTAAGTGAGTTTGGTTTAAAGCATTAATTTTGGTTTAAATTTAAAATTATATTGAAAAACCTTTAAATTCTCAACACAGCAACAAGCTACATGTTCAAAATGTTCAAGCTGAAAAAGACCAGATTGCGCTGGAAAAAAAACATTTTGTGATTTGCAAACCACTCCCTCAATGGAGCAAACTATATCGATTTGCAATAGCACAAGTTTTCATGTGCAACATTTGGTATGTTGGGCAAAGATTTCTGCGTGGGGAACTAGATTCAAATTTGAAAAGATGTCATATTCTGACCTGGGTGTCTGTAGGGATATGTCTTGTGTGTTGATGCCTTGAGGCATGTGTCAAATAATGCAAGCAAAATATATTTTATAAAGCACATATAAAAGCTGGTGTTGATGAGGTGGAGGCCTTGAGACCTGGTCACAACAATACGACTGATTCAGGAATTGCTCCGCCTGTTTGCGGGTTTTTCAAAGTATGAGGGGCAACAAAACATTGCTTATTCTTCCATCATATTTTCATATGTTTGTATTTTATAGCGGCTTTACTTTAAATGGACTGGTAAACACTGCCCCCCCCCCCCCCAACCCAGCATATTTAATCCAACTTCTACCCAATTGTTGGTTTAATGGTAAGCCTAAATATGATTTTAAATTTTTTTTTATTTTGTTCTTTTAAATTTCTATATAATAAAACTATTGACCCACATATCAATAGCTCTATATAAAAATTAAAAACATCTACTGTATATTACCAAAGTTTTTTGTCCCTTTTTTATGACATTAAGGGGAGTACCAGCACTTAATTATTTCCACCTACTGTACTGAGTGCACATGTTAGCATTAACACGTGTTATGTTAACAGTCACAGCTCCACATAAAAAAAATTAAATAAAACTGTACTGTTTTCTTCTTACCTTTCTTCTTCTTGCTAATGATGCGGTCAGCTCCCATTGTCGGCTCCCACTGCTTAAAAACAGACACCGGTATCCACAGTTTTTTTTTCTGTAAACAGTGCACCGCTGTTAGACCCTAATGCCTTTAATTAGTGGTGTAACTGATCTTTCTGGAGACTGGACTCAGAGCTATGATTTTTGGGTCTCTGTATGGCTCACCAGGGCTTTTTGTTTTTTCCAACACTTTTGTTCAAAACACCAGCCGGCGTGTGCACTATGGCAATCCTCGGGGGACATTTAACCAGCATGTATAAAATAGGAGACTTGTTTCTACACAGCAATGATGAAACTGATTCTTATTTACGCTATTAATTTCAAAAAGTAGTGCACAATTAATATATATTATTGGAGTAATATATAATGACTTTTGGATTTACTTATAATTGTAATAAGTTTTTTTTTTTTTTTAAATGGTAAAAAGTTTTTAGAACAGTGTTGACAGAGGGGGAACGTGACCATCAGAAACACTCAGCACTGTGTTCTGAGCTTCCAGGAGTGTTTACAAATATGCAGGAGTGTTTAACAATTTATTTGTATAGCACATTTCAATACAAAAACCTGACAAAGTGCTTTACATGATTATCATTAGTGACTTTTGGCTTGCTGATTTATACCGTTTACAAGGTAGAGGTAATATAACTGATCGCTTGTTTCTCTTGCAATAACTGGCAACGCTGGAGTGGCTTCCCGACTTGCACGCAACATTTTTTTTCTAACTGCTATTGTCTGGGTACAGATGGGGAGAATATTAGTCTCATAAGCTTCCACTACCATATAAAACTTAATGTTTACAAGTAATTTATCCTGAACTAAAACAACTATCTCATCAAACATGCAACATTGTGCACATTCATCATGTGCTGAGTCTGTGTGCAGCACCTTTTGTCCGCAGATCTGTGACATTGACTGAGTAACAGAGGAAGAAGGAGGATGTTGCAAGACAATCGTTGGTTACGTACCGTAACCCCAGATTCTATGAATATAGGCGTAGCCCTTTAAGGCTCTCGCTAGTGGGTTTATCCCTTCCCCTCAACTGAAAACTTTAGTCCACGCTCACCTGCTGTGTGGGCCTCACTCCGGTCAGTATAAATAACGGTCAGACCGGACAATCGGCTCCCAAATAGCTACTTTTCTTCAGCCATTTAGGAACCAGTGAGGCCCAGAACTTAAAGGGCTACGCCTATATTCATAGAATTGTAATATTCTGAGTTTAGTTCTGGTTAGTTTTAGTTTTCCTCCTCTCTCCTGTCTTTAATATCAGGCTGTTTTGAGTTCTTTCTTGTCTGGATCCTCGTTTAGCTGGTGTAATGTTTTGGTTTACCTTGTTATTGTCATTACTTTTAGTCTTAGCCTGTTCTTCTGTCTTTAGGTTTTACTTCAGGGTAGTTTTGGTTTTTATCTGTTCTGGGGTTGCTTTTGTTCCTATTAGCCTTTTTTAGTCTCGCCCCTCCTTGATTATTTCCACCTGGTTTTGGTTAATTAGTCCCTCCCTCTTCACCTGTCTGCACACCTATTTATTCTTCCCTCAGTTCTCTGCACCTTGCCAGAATGTCTCTACTCACTCCCTACACAAAGGCGATCGGTAAGAGCTCCCCAGCCTCTGCTAACTGTTGATGTCCTGTCTGTTTGTGCCCGGCCTGTTTTCTGTCCTTCAGTTCTGAGCCTACCTGATCCCGTTTGGTCTTCATGGTCTCCCTGGATCCAGCTTTGTTCTGTCTCTGGGATCCAGCACCTGTTAACCCCGGATTGTGTTCCCGTTTTTTCCCCAAATCTGTTAATAAACCTTTTTGTTTGAGCGCTGCTCTGAGTCTGGTTGAATATCAAGTTCACTCTAAACAAATCATAACAAGAATCTGGGGTACGTAAGCAACGTTCAATTTAATTTTTTTCAATTAAATTTTATTTATATAGCGCCAAATCATGAAACATGTCATCTCAAGGCACTTTACAAAGTCAAGTTCAATCATATTATACAAATTGGGTCAGATTATACAGATTGGTCAAAAATTTCCTATATAAGGAAACCAGTTGATTGCATCAAAGTCCCGACAAGCAGCATTCACTCCTGGGGAAGCATAGAGCCACAGGGAGAGTCGTCTGCATTGTACATGGCTTTGCTGCAATCCCTCATACTGAGCAAGCATGAAGCGACAGTGGGAAGAAAAATTCCCCATTAACGGGAAGTAAAACCTCCGGCAGAACCGTGCTCAGTATGAACGGTCATCTGCCTCGACCGACTGGGGGTTACAGAAGACAGAGCAGAGACACAACAAGAGAGACAAAAAAGCACAGAAGCACACATTGATCCAGTAATCTGTTCTACATTAGATGGTAGTAGCCGGTGAGCCGTCTTCTCTGGATGATGTCACAGTTAACAGAACGCCAGACCAGGTGTACCTACTATGAAGATGAAAGAGAGACGACAGAAAGTTAAAGCAGAAATGACAATACGTAATGCATAATTGAAGAACAGTAGAACTCTATAGAGTGAGAAAATTAGATCCTGATGTCCTCCAGTAGCCTAAGCCTATAGCAGTAAAACTATAAAGGTAGCTCAGAGTAACATGAGCCACTCTAACTATAAGCTTTGTCAAAAAGGAAAGTTTTAAGATTAGTCTTAAAAGTAGACACGGTGTCTGCCTCACGGACCAAAACTGGGAGTTGGTTCCACAGGAGAGGAGCCTGATAGCTAAAGAATCTGCCTCCCATTCTACTTTTAGAGAGTCTAGGAACCACCAGCAGAGCTGCAGTCTGAGAGCGAAGTGCTCTGTTAGGAGCATACGGGGTAATCAGAGCTCTGATATATGATGGAGCTTGATTATTAAGGGCTTTATACGTTAGAAGAAGAATTTTAAATTCTATTCTTGATTTAACAGGAAGCCAATGAAGGGAAGCTAAAATTGGAGAAATATGATCCCGCTTGTTGATTTTCATCAGAACTCTTGCTGCAGCATTTTGGATCAACTGAAGGCTTTGAACTGCATTTTGTGGACTTCCTGATAGTAAAGAATTACAATAGTCCAGCCTTGAAGTAACAAATGCATGGACTAGTTTTTCAGCATCACTCCTGGACAGAATGTTTCTAATTTTGGCGATATTCCGGAGGTGAAAAAAGGAAACTCTGGAAACATGTTTAATATGGGATTTAAATGACATGTCTTGGTCAAAAATAACACCAAGATTTATTACTTTATTACCAGTTAATGCCACCCAGTTTAAGTGATTGGTTAAAAAGTTTATTTTTTGAGGACTCTGGCCCAAAGATTAAAACTTCTGTCTTGTCAGAATTTAAGTGCAGGAAATTTAAAATTTAAAACCTGCCCTTAAAATTTCAAACCTGCCCTTAAAACAGCCATAATCAGACCACTCCTGAAAAAACTTACCCTCGACCCAGATACACTTTAAAACAGGCCCATTTCCAATCTCCCATTCCTCTCTAAAGTACTGGAAAAAGATGTTGCCACCCATCTCCAGGACCAACTCTAACAAAACAATCTTTTTAAGAAATTCCAGTCTGGTTTTCACATGAAAATGCAGAAAAACTGGTCCATGCCTTTGTCTCCTCCTGGCTGGACTACTGTAATGCACTTCTCATCGGGATGCTTAACAAGAGTTTGCAGAAACTACAGTGTATTCAGAACAGTGTTGCAATGATCCTGATGAGAGTGCGAAAGTATGACCACATCACACCCATTCTCCACTCCCTTCACTGGCTTCCTGTTTCTGCAAGAATTGAATACAAGATCTCTATTCTCACCTATCAATGCATCTATGAAAATGCCCCACTATACCTGAAGGGACTGCTCACCCCTCTCACTACAAAACTATCCCCCTGCTCAAAACACTCAAACCCCCTCCTCCTCCCCAAGACTAAGCTAAGCACCATTGGCGACCGTGCCTTCTGCTCTGCCACTCCTCGGACCTGGAATGCCCTCCCTGATCATCTGAGGGAACCACAGACTATTCAGACTTTTAAAAAAGGATTACAAACATTTCTTTTTAGCAGGACATATGACTTTTAACATTTTACAATTATACTATTGATTTTATTCATAAGTGTTTTAAAGCGATGCTTAGTTTAAAATTTTGATTTTACCCTTCTATGATGATTTTACCTGTAGCACTTTGAGATTTTTCTAAATGTAAAGTGCATTACAAATAAAATGTATTATTATTATTATTATTATTATTATTATTATTATTATTATTATTATTATTATTATTATTAACAGGCCAAAGGCTCACAGAGATAACACTCTTCAGTCATTAAATTGTCTGAGACTAACTCTAGATTGAATGAAATAATGTGATCGTTGACACATAGTAATGAGTAGAAACACCCATGGAATGGACAAAAAAATACCCTCAGACAGAGGCTGGTCCATCCTAAGGACTCCCCCCCCCCCCCAAACCTAAGATGAGCAGAGTGGTGTATGCAGTCCAGCGCAGTGCGGAATGTTCAGATCTTCATATTGGTGAAACCAAACAACCTCACCATAGCCGCAAGGCTTGACACAGGAGAGATACCTCCTCAGGACAAAGGACACTCTTTTGAGAGAGGGGTGAAGGAAGCCATTTACGTAATGCAAGAAAGTCCAACTTTAAACAGAGGAGGAGGGCTCAGTTTCAACTTTCAAAATCTTAAAACACAGAAATAGGTTTGATTTCTTCCTAGTTTCATCCCAATTAACACCTCCATGCATGTGACCACATCATTTCTCCTGTGAGCCAGGCAAACAACTCTCAATCAGTTCCAGGTAAATGTACATGCAAATGCAAGCTCAAATGTGGCCTAGCCGGCAGGTCTATTAAGCTTGGTACTCCACACTACTCCTGACACTTTGAATTGAGAAAGGTTCCTGAATGGGAACCGGAACTTCTTCAGCTTCAGAAGACAAGATCAGTTGTTACATTTTTTAACCTTTTTTGGACTAACGGCAGGTTGCTCAAGTGTGAGCCACCAGAATTGAAAAAGACTCCTAGATAGATGTCAAAAAATTTTCAGAAAGAACTGAGCGAAAGCCCGAAGCCCTCCGATTTCAACCGGTTTGCTGTTGTGATGACCCGGATACCTAAGAACTCATAAGTACATGCACAGGAATGTACTTATGAATATATTACAACATTCCAAAACTATCATAAATTAAGGCTGTTTTATAAACATGAGATTGTGAAACAGTGAGCAAGATTTTTCTGTATCCTATACATGGTCAGACATTTTGTAGTAATTATTATCTGCTGATTTATACATGTGCAATTTATACCATGAACCAAGAACTACATAAGCTCACTGAATGTTTCTGAATAAATCTAAGTATACAATATTGTAGGTACAAGTACACTTGACTCACAATATTTTTATTTTTCTAGCATACATATCAAACCTTGAATTGAGTATATATATATATAAAAATGTTTTTAGCACTATCCAAGCACATTGTTATAGATACTTTAATTAACTCTTCCTATCTCAGTTATTGCAGCCAGTATTTAAAATCAAAGAATGTAACTTAGCAATATCTGAATTTATTCCTTTTGCATTTTCTTACTGTGAATTCTGTTCCTTCCTTTGTGTCATTTTTTTAAAGCTTGTGTACATCTGTTGCTGGGGCACAGCACTGATTCATGTTTACACCTAAGTGCCGCAATTAATGGATCAATACGAAGTGGAGGGATGGGAAGCTCTTTGATGGATGTGAATGTAAACAGATCCTCACAAATACAGTGTGTACACACAGACCAATGCTGGAGCTGCAAACTAATTGCTTCTTATGCTAAGATACCTCAATAATGAATGTAAGGTAGATAGGGAATGTGAATAAAGACAAAGTGACTCAATGTGTATATTTAACTTTTGGGGGAAAAACTTTAATTCACCAGCAAAAACCTATTACCTTAGAGGGATGGTTGAGGATTTTTGACTTGACATTTTGTTAAAAGGTTTACAAATAAAATTTGTTCTTAGATGCAGTGGATAAATATTTGGTGTCTTAAAGCAATAATTGGTAATAGTTACTGGGTAAAATTGTCCTTCCATCCTTAAAGTAGTCAATACATTATGTATTCTGAAAAAATAAGTTAAAAATTTTGATCTCTGTGCATGGGAGCTGCAGCCCTGTAAAAACTCTGACCAATCCCTGCCCTTCGCACCGAAGAGCACAGATTGGTCATAGTTTTAGTTCTGCCCTCAGTCCCCCCTCGGTCCCTCGAGTTCTGGGGTAATTTACTTATTTATTGGCTGTCCCAAATGCCAATCATTCTGATGTGTTCACGTAACGCCAATGTGTGTGCATGTTCCTTGTTAGTTCCCGCTTGCTGGCTGCACATGTGCACGTTTAGTGTTTTTGTATCTAGTTAGCTTGGCGGTTATTTTCGCTCTTAGCCGTTCATTGTAGCTCCTCTCACTGTATACTTTGAGATTAGCGAGAAGCAAACCTCACACAAGTTCATGAAAAGAAGAGGAAGGCTTCAGTACAAAGAAATATGACCAGAGTGGATTTGCGAGATTTTGTCACAGGATCCCCCTGAAGGGCAGGAAAAACGGTCTTGCACATGCACAGTTATTCAAAGAGGAACTTGGGGATACTTCCGGAAAAATCAAAGACTCTACCTTTAATTTATTAGAAATTCAGATTAGTTGGTCTTGGAGGCAAAAGCACAGGGCTAGTCATGATGTCCGCTGTGAAATACTTCCCCAAGGTCTTTTCCATTATACGATTGAGTTCACACCACAGCCAACATGCAATGCTGTGATCATATCCAGCTTGTGGTTTATCTCACAAAGCATCTGAGTCTGGGTGTGTAAAGCTTGATTCAAACCATCATACATTCCCAGCAGCCTCACTAATGCCAAAATTGCCGCCGAGATCTTCCGAATTTTCCGATATACCAGGTAACTGCCAGCTCTAATAAGCAAAAATCCAGTTATCATCAATCCAATTATGTACGTGTCTTCCACCTCCTCAATGGATAAAAGAGAGCCAAACCAACTTCCAACTCCCCCAGGAATCCATGGAGTATCCCACTGCATGTGTCCCTTAAGAACAGCTTGGCTCCCCTGCGCCTTATCTTCCCATTGAGAAAACTTGATGAAGAGAGCTTCGTGTGGTGATTTCTCGCAACCACTAGGCGCCATATTGGCAGGATAAGCTTGTACACAAACTAAGTGACCAATCAACAGTTTATCAGTTTTGCGATGATGGTTGACTTGTGTTGTGCCCCTTCTTGCACCAGTGCTTTTTAGGGGCTTTATATCAAATGGGGTGGATACAAATTTTTAGTTTCCTATTTTTGTTTATTCTTTTTATATTTGTAATTTCACTAACTTAGACTATTTTTTGCAGATCCATCACATAACTAAGATTAAAAGCATTTAAATAACAGTTTAGAATACAACAAAATAAATAAAAAGCCATGGGTGTGAATTATTTTGCAAGACACTATGAGCTATTTAAATAATCTCACTCCAACAATCCTTAACTGTCCCACATAGTTTTTAATGGGGCATTTACAGAACAGCTTTCATACAAGGAGTTTCTGGTCCCAAAATGCAAAAGAACACTAAATTACAGCAAACTGTGTGAATCAGCTTTGTCTCTCTTTAGGTGGTGCATGCTTTTCCATGGTAGGTGGGGGGTGGGAGAAGGATCCCCATCGGTTTTTAACTTCCATTAGGAAGGAGCAACAGCCATTTTAATATTAGGTTGGTCTCCTACTGTGAGCAGAGGTGTCTGCTTCCACACTGGCACACTGATAAAAGAAGAACAGTGCCTCAGGCCAAAATTAAGTTAGAAAAAAATAGAATACAGAGGAGGTGGTGGGATTACTTATGAGTGGGTAAATAGGCATGTTTCTATGTAATTGTATGTGCTGTATGGCTTTCACTTACTGCTGGTCAGATGTTATTCATGTGCGGCAGGTAGGGAGCTGATTGGTGCGGTGTGGTCCCCAGTGGAGGGATGAGGTTTTAGGGTTTAGCACTTTCCTGGGCCGTAGATGTATACGGGTTGATGCAGTTCTTAAATGACAAAGCTTAAATGGCAATAAAAGTGTGAGCATGAATGACGCCACATGAATGATATCTGTAAATATTTACTGAAAACAATAAAAATAAAAAAATCTATGTTTTATATGCCATGGCACACACCCAGTGAGCTATAACAATGGATATGTGGGTGTTTGCTTGCCATGTATGTCTGCTGGAACTGGAACACACCAAAACGGGGAGCTGCTGCTTTGCAGAATCATCCCTATGCTGTAGAAAAGGCAGCCAGGCCACTGTCCAGCAGAAATGGATTTGGAGGATTTTAACACTGTTGAGTAAAGGCACTGAAACATATATTCTCTCAGAGCCACATACTTAGAGACACATTAAAGCATGAATGCAAAACAGTTGAAGTAAAGATTTTGCTCCTGTCCTCTTACCTGTTCTTAAGTGTTCTATCTCTGTAAACCATGTTTGTTTTATTAATTTTATGTCTCATTGGGAAGACTCTCTGTGGCTGACTCAGAAACAACTATTCTCTGTGTGCAGTGTACTAAGGGAACAAAGCGTCATCGTGTAATGACAGCAGGGAAAGAAAAAGAGGTACAAAGAAAGGAGGGGTGCTGGGGGATAAAAGCAGTTTTCCTCTTACGATTAAATTGCCCTTTAGATAAAAGTAAATCCAGTAAAAGCCAGAAAAAAGTGGGAAATTATTAATGGTTCTCCTCTCTAATGTGATTGTAGACCTTTATATCAGAGATGAATAGAAAGGAAATAAGGAAGGAAATATGTTTAGGTTCTTGTGCTGGAAGCTTAATTCCTTTGTAAAAAAAAATCTGCATATTATTGGACCATAAACAAGCCACCTCTGGGGAACTGAGGGTATATTTTGGATTTCAGGCAGGAAAAGTTTCCTAGCTATTGTGTTTGTATTACATTATAATTTTCCCTTCAATGGTATAGAAACGCAAATACAGGGGACTACACTGGGAAGGTCACATTATAAGACAAATGACAGTATTCCCTCACACAATTTTTAAACTGGTACTGATAACTCCTATATAGTTAGTCAAATGGCTGTACACAAGCCTTTTTTCCTTCAAGGAAACTATTTTTATTTTTGTCTTCATGGTCTAAGAGTTTCCTTTTCCTTCAGTTTTAAATGGAAATAAATCAGAATCAGAATCATAAATACTTTAATAATCCCAGAGGGAAATTACTGTTTCAGTACAACCGCCAGCGCGTACATCACAAACATTTCAGGAGGAGACAATTTACTGAGGCCATGCTGCCAAGGACACCGCTTACACGGTGCTCACAGGGCAATGCCATTACTATGTGGAAAGATAGTAGCCACAATGGGGGGAGGAAAAAACACATATTTCAAACTTTATCCTAATACAGAATATCATTTGAGATATCAAAAACCTCAGCACGAGAAGCATAAATAAGACAAGATACATAAAAGCAGAAAGGTAAACATTGGAGACTAGTCACGTGTAAGTTCATATGTTGTTGTGTGCATCAGTTATGTGTGTCTGTTTGGGTGAAGTGTTTATATTTCTGTGAACACTCTCCAGAGGCCATTGTCCTTGATGTTATCAGCCAGCCAACAGTTCAGAAAGCATCCGCAGATGTCAGCAGGGGAGTAGGGAGCAGGGGTAAGTTCTGAGCAGTCTACAGCATAACAATTCGGGAGTAGAGATCTGAGCAGTCTACAGCATAACAATCCGGGAGTAGAGATAGGGAAGGCATAATCCAAATACTTTATTTGTTATGAGGACAAGCTGCACTGACTTTCCCGTCAGCTTTAAGTCTTTGCTGGCTCGAAATGGCGAAATCCAATATTCCAAATTAGTTGGGCTTTTCCGCATTACACTTTGAGATTTTATCCCATCTCCCCTTGAGTTCAACCAGTCTGCGTACCAGCGCATCCAGCTTTTCGGCTCTGCTCCTACAACATCCGGGTCTGTTTGTTCGTCGCCTTAGTGATAGCGTCATATGCAGCCGGTAGACTGATCAAGGCCAAATGGCTACCGACATCCGGTGTATTTGCTGATAAATCAAAAATCCATCAAAGCCAATAAGTAGAAATCCAAGTATCATGAATCGAAAACATGTATACGTCTCCACGTCCAGGACTGACAAAGTCGAAAGACACACCGTTTTCCATCCAAGAATATAGGGTGTATCCCACGAAATGAGTCAAATCGGGACAGGACTGGCCCCTCTTTCACTGCCTACCCGTCGAAAATCTTTTATCAATAGCATTGCATTACCAGATCCATGGTTATGGATATAAAGAAAGTGCTCAGAAAGACAAGACATAGCAGCAGAAGCAGGAGAGGGGGGAGGGCGGGTGAAGAGCTGGAGAGGAGAGAAAAAACACGACTGACCTCAAGAGACAGAACAGAAGAAGCTGTCTTGGATTATGAATTAAGAATAGTGGAAGCCTTTGTTTTCTAAAATGCATTGACTGTCATGATTTCAGTTCTGCCTTGATAAAGCTAGTCACTCCCTCTCCTGCTGATTGCTTATTGTTCTCACCTGGGCTGCCTTTGCCTAGCCCTTACCATTGAGTGAGTTGAGTTTTTTCTGATCTTCTGTTGCTGAACCTTACCTAACTCTAACCATCTTTACACCCATCAGATTCTGGAATTTCTTTGCTCGAGAGACCTCCTGTGGATGACCCTGGACTGTCTGTCGACCACGAACAGTTGGATTGTGGATGTCATTACCTCTACCATCTGTGAACCTCTCCAAGACCTCAAGGCCCTATTCTCAGAGCACCCTGCTGGAGCTGGGATCTCATACCCTGTGAATCCCCTGACCTGAACCACCAGAATTATCCAAATTAAGCGGGGTCATTCTGACGCCTACTCATCAGTCGTCAAATGTTTTTATTTTTTTATTTTTAACTCCATCTTTGTCTTGGCTGCCAGTTGGGTTCTGGCTCCTTAATTAAAATGTTACATTGACCTTGCAAAAGAGCCCATTAAATCTAAAATAACGGATTGTCTGACATGTGGGGATCAAAATTACCCTGGCACAGAGTAAATGTACATATCTTCAAAGGAGGGTCTAAAATCCTAAACTACGGATTACATGATCATTGTCTTTTCTTTGGGATGCCGGGTGCACCTTAGTATGCGCAGTGGGTTGAATGACAAGGGGGCCCTTTTGTAGGAACAAACCCTGAATTCCCACTAAATACCTGACACAGAGGAATAGTTCATGATCTGTCCCAAATGAATGAACGTGCAGTTTTTTTAAGATCAACAATCTCTATTATACCCTTTTGCAATGTATCGGTATGGCATTATTGTCCCTACTCTGAGATACCATACAGGTCCACATGTAAACGACTTATATGGAATCAACAGAAGGGTGACCCAAATGTTGCAGCAAACAATTTGCATCACTTTTTATCTCATGCTACCATATGCAGATACTCCAGCTGTACTAATAAAGATCCATTTAACTCACTGCATTTTTAATTAATTCAGTTAATATTTATTTGATCATGTGGAATTTCATTGAATATTAATCCCAGATGGTCAGTTATCTTTAAATATGTGGAAAATATTGCAGAATTAACTTCTGATGCATACCTCCTGTTGTGCAATTACACATATTTTTAAGTTATTTAACTCTTGGTCTTTCAGATATTGTGTATCAGGTCAATTGGCTTTTAGGACAATAGCTGAAAGAATGATTTGAGCACTAGCATTCTTCTAATAGCAAAATCTGCTCACATATGGCATGAATGAGTGACAAATTCTCAAGTACAAGCATTTATTAACAGAAGTAAATGCTCATCCAGAGAACACAGTTATACAATGTTTATCTGTATTAATATATTTCAATCAACAAATCGTTTGTACAAGGCAAGTGAAACATAACTAAAACTACTAGGCAAAATCAAGATTAAGGATACTGAGGAACTATGTAGTCACAAAATAATAAAAAAGGACAAATAAAAATAGAAGAAAACCATCACCATTAGAATAAGTCAATGAATGTAGAGTCCACAGATGATCTAAATTAGAGTATCGAAAGTATGTATGTAAAAGACTGGAATAAAGTTAACTTAGAATAACTAATTCAGAACAACATTTGGGTATATGTTCAACTCATTCACAATGCAACTCTGAGTAAGATAAAATATAATTTAGGAATATAGTATTTTAAAGAATGATTTGCTAAATAAAAATAAAAAAATCCATCACCTATTGGACAATTTCTTTTCCAATAATGTACTCATTCTTTCCTGAAATAATCAAGTTTTAAATTGTACTCAAGATTTGAAGTAATGTTGGGAGTGTAGGAGCATGGAACTCCAGCCTACAACTGAACTGTCCTATGGTATAGTATGAGGCTAATGCAGCCTACACCCCATTTTACCAGACCAGCATAGACCGGTTTTTGGGGACAATTTTTTTCCGTTGGACTTACATGAATGCTAGGAGGCATGGTCGCTGTGTCAAGTCACTTGTCACATGGCACAATTTAATGGACATCTGGTTTGGATCGGGATCTGCATTTGCATTTAGCATTTAAAGTGCATTTAGTAACTGCTTCAGCAACGTGCATGTAATTTATTTGGTATTTGATGTTAATTTGTGCTTATTTATTTTAGACATATTCTCTGGTCACTATTTTTCTTTATTATAATACATGTTACCATTTGAAGAGCGATTAAGTACCTGTCTCATTAGTTACTCTCACCTAGCTCCAGTGGACAAAGTTAGTTTTTCTGTGTTTTAGCTGGGGTACTCACTGTCACTTAATATGAATAAAAAATAGATGATATCACGTGACATGTAGCAAGAAAAACTGTCCGCCACAAGAGTGGAGTAAGAAGCAGTAAGTAGATGAGGAGTTTACAAACTTATCCATTTCATTTTAAGGCGAGAAAGTACACCTCCAAACTTCATCTCTGCAGTGAGTTCATCAGGATTATGAGCCAATTTTGATTATGCTTGGACTAGTCGGGAGCGGCAGAGACCTGCTGATCGATTGCAGTCTCACCTTAGGGCCACTGCTGCGGCGTTATTACTCAGCTAGACTGTCTGTGATTTCACGCAGATTGGGTCATGTTCATCATGGCTGAAAAGTCACTTTAAAGTGTTTACTAACTTAGTGGAAAATAACTGTGCATAAAAGATATCAAATGTGATAATCTTGGCTGAATGTTTTCGCCGTTTTGAGTTAATCATAAACTGTTTCACCACTGTGTGTGTGTGTGTGTGTGTGTGTGTGTGTGTGTGTGTGTGTGTGTGTGGACGCGTGCGGCGCAGGCATGCTTTCCATGGCAGAGAAAGACAAGGAGATCTACTCAGCCCATATAATATAGCGTTTAACCTAAAAAAATAATAATTTTGCTGTGATCAAAAGTCCACCCGTACTGTACTTAAAAACGCTCTTGATCATTCGAGCCATGGCTGAGGAACAATTATACTCATAAAGTGCTTAAGATCAATCTCGTCTCCCCTAAACTTCTGCCACACACCACACACGAATGCACACACACACACACACACATGCACACACGCAACTGCGGTCCCAGTGCTGCTCATGCTGAAATAAGCTGTGCTTTAATTTTATTTATTTATAAGAACAAGAGTAGAATAGACTTGAGCCCAGCAGTGAGAAATAGGGTTGGGGGCGTTGTACAAGGGGCTAAGAAGATGTAATGCCATCAGTTGTGCGTTGTTTCTGGGACTAAAACAATGACAGCTTGCAAAAACATTGAAAAGAGATTTGGCATTGTAAAATAAAATTATTGGAAAAATAAATATTAAATAATCACTTGCAATAACATCGAAAACAAGATTTGGCATTGGAAATTAGACATTGAAAAGTCAAACATTGTTAGAAAGTAAATATCCCTACAGCCTTATGTTTTTCTGGTATCCCGCCTCTCGCCCATTGACAGCTGGAGATAAGTACCAGCACCCCTCGCGACCTTACAAGGGATAGACGTGTTAGAAAATGGTTGGATGGACAGGCTTTATTTGGGAAACATGAAATGATGGGTGGATCCTCATTGTCCTCGGAAGGTTCGGACGAACTGTTATGCGGTTAATGTTCCGGTCAATGGTGAAGGGTCCAACAAACCTGGGCATAAGCTTGGCAAATTCCTGGTGGACAACCAGACCTCCTGCCCAGGTTGGTAATCAGGAGCGGGATGTCGGTGGCGATTGGCGAGATGACGGTTTCTTTCCGCAGTTCTGGAGAGAGCTGCTCGTGTCTTTCGCCAGATCCTGTGACATCTCTTAAGGTGGTGCTGAATTGAAGGAACAGCGAGTTCCTGCTCATGAGAGGGAAATAGAGGAGGTTGATAGCCCAGAGATACTTCGAACGGGGACATACCTGTAGCGGAGCTGGTGAGTGAGTTGTGGGCATATTCTACCCATGGTAGATATTGGCACCAAGAAGATGGTTTGTCCAGGATAATGCAACGGAGGGCAGCCTCTAGGTCTTGATTCACCCTCTCTGTCTGGCCATTGGTTTGCGGGTGAAACCCTGAAGAGAGGCTAACTGTGGCTCCTATTGCCTGACAGAAAGCTCGCCAAACTTTGGAGGTTAACTGGGGTCCTCGGTCTGAAACAATGTCCTGTGGAATGCCGTGGAGCCAGACCACATGGAGGATGAGGAGATCAGCAGTCTCTGTAGCCGTAGGCAACTTGGGAAGGGCAACAAAATGAGCCGTTTTTGAAAAAAATTGTCAACTATGGTTAGGATGACTGTGTTTCCTTGGGAGAGAGGGAGACCGGTAACAAAGTCCAATGAGATGTGAGACCAGGGTCTGCCTGGGACAAGTAGTGGCTGCAGGAAACCGGAGGGTGGTTTGTTGCTGGATTTTCCCCGGTTGCAGACTGTACAGGCAGTAACAAATTTAGTGGCGTCTTGAGCCATGGAAGACCACCAGAAGTGTTTCTTTAAGAGGGAGAAGGTTGGGATGGCAGGCAAATTTGGAGGAATGGACCCACTGCAAAACCTCAGACCGAACCTTTTTGGGAACGGAAAGTCAGTCAGAGCGACAGTCACTGGGAGTGGGCTGTTCAAGTTGGGCCTGCCTTACCAACTGTTCGATCTTCCAGGAGAAGTTGGCCACCACAATACAGGTAGGCAGGATGGTTTCAGGTTCCTCTTTGGGTAAATCTGGGTTGAACTGACAAGACAGAGTGTCAGGTTTGGCGTTTTTAGAGTCTGGTCTGAAGGTGATAATGAAGTTAAAACAGGAGAAAAATAAGGACCAACGGGCATGATGGGGTGTTAATCTTTTAGCGGACTGTATATAAGACAGATTCTTGTGGTCTGTCCAGACTAAAAAAGGTTGCGTGGAACCTTCCAGCAAATGGCGCCATTCCTCCAGGGCTAGTTTGACAGCTAACAGCTCGCGGTCTCCCACACTATAATTTTGTTCAGCCTCTGTTAGCTATTTAGAAAAGAAGGCACAGGGCAACAACTGTTGTGCTGGATTGTCGAACTGGGACAGAACTGCTCCTACCCCTGAGGCATCCACCTCAAATACAAATTGCTTACAAGGATCTGGCTGGATCAGGACTGGTGGGGAGGTGAAAAGCAGTTTTAATGCCTTGAATGCTGCAGCTGCCTCCGATGACCACACAAGGTTGTTTGAGGGAAGTGAGTCTGGTTAGAGGTTGGGCCACGAGACTGTAGTCCTTAATACATTTACGATAGAAATTGCTAAAACCTAGGAAACGCTGAAGGTGCTTGCGGGATCTGGGTTCTGGCCACTCCACCACCACTCTGGTTTTGGCAGGGTCGGATCTAATTTGTCCCTCCCCGATAACAAAACCTAGGAAATGCACTGAAGGGCAATAAAAGTATAGTTTATTCTCCAGCAGGCGTTGGAGAACTTGCCTAACGTGACCGAAATGCTCTTCCATAGTCTTAGAGAAAATCAATATGTCGTTGAGGTAGACAAACACGAAGTGGTTCAGGAAATCTCTTAGCACGTCATTCACTAGTGGCTGAAAGATAGCTGGGGAATTAGTTAGGCCAAATGGCATTACAAAATACTCAAAATGACCAACCAGAGTCTTAAAAGCAGTCTTCCATTCATCCCCCTCACGGTTGCATACCAAATGATATGCATTACGCAAGTCTAGTTAAGAGAAAACAGTTGCTCCATGAAGTAGTAGGACATGAGGGGCAACGGATATTTGTTCTTAACAGTCATTTAGGGCCCTACAATCGATACAGGGACGTAGGGTTCCGTCCTTAGAAAAAAGGACAGTCGTTCATATAATCTGTCAAACTGAAGTATGAATTAAAGTTTTTCCTGTATTAAAATAACAATGAGGGGATTTATGTAGGCTATAATTTTCAGATTTTACTATCAATTTAAAGCCAGTATTTATATATTTAATAAACTGATGAGAAATAATTATCAAAGGAATCAAATTTATTCATCAGCAAATGTCTAATAAGTGCTCATGAAAAAACACAAAACAGATCAAGAAAACTGATGAAAAATAAATAACACTACCACTAATCCAAGGCTACAGATTAAAGAAATCATTAACCAGTTGAAGAAACACCAAGACAAACAAATTCTTCAAATTAAAACTGTAACAATTACCAACACTCCAAACTACTGTGTAAAAGTCAGATTTTTTTTAAGAGCATGTTTCCCCAAAGCCTAAAGAAAGCCTCTCTCGGAACCTGCTTGCAACTCTGCTCATATAGTTTCCACCTCTATCTCCCTCAGCTTGTGAGAGATTCTGGTTTCAGCTCCAACAGTGGCTTAGTTTGACAAAGGTCACTCTATGACTGTCTGTTGGGATTTACTTTCTGGCACAGGCTTTTTGATGTATTGAGGTTTCTAACTCTGGAGCAACAAATGACAAAAACCATGACAGGGTTAAGCCACCAGAGTCTTCACAGTTTTTATGAAGAAAAAAAACTTGCAAAAACTTTACACAAAAATAGATCAAAAAACAACAAGAACACTTATCACTGAATCTCATAAGGGTGGTAAGTCGTTTTGCTGACTTGCTCAGGCAATTCTGGTTCTTTGAGAATTTCAGATTCTTCTGGAATCTGAAATTCTCTTTTAGTACTACATGGAGTGATCAAGACCTATATCTAATCTTCTTTTCTTATCTAAAATTATTGAGAAAGTAGTTGCTAATCAACTTTGTGAACATTTACAAATTAATGAGCTACTTGAGGAGTTTCAGTCAGGCTTCACAGCTCATCATAGCACTGAAACAGCTTTGGTGAAGGTCACTAATTATATTCTCGTGGCCTCAGAAAATGGACTTTACTTGTCCTGTTAGATCTCAGTACTACATTTGATACAGTTGATCACAATATTATCCTACAAAGACTTGAGCATACTGTAGGGATTAAGGGGAAATCATTAGGCTGGTTTAAATCTTATCTATCGGACAGTTTCCAGTTTGTTCATAATAAATGTTATTATTTGTTGATAATAAATCTTCAAACTCTAGGGTCACTTGTGGAGTACCACAGGGTTCAGTCCTTGGACCAATTCTCTTTAATATATATATATATATATATATATATATATATATATATATATATATATATATATATATATATATATATGATAATGTCTGATAATTTTCCGATTGGCAAAATTATCAGACAACATGGGATTAATTTCCATTGTTATGCTGATAACAGTAAGATATATTTATCCATAAATTCTGATGAATCCAATCAATTACTTTTGACTGCATTTATGTCTTGATGACATCAAAAGCTGGATGACTTTAAATTTCCTGCATATAAATTCCGACAAGACAGAAGTTGTAATCTTTGGACCAGAGTCCTCAAAAAATAAACTTCTTAATCAATCACTTTGTCAGGGATCAGTTCCTCCTGCTTCACCATGGACAGTTCCGGATCATTCCACTCTGCTCAGTCCCACTCCAAGCCTGATCTGTTTCACCTGCTGCTCTAGTTATCCTGGACTCAATACACCTGCCAGCTCTCCTATATAAACTCCCTCAGTCTGTTCCCCACTGCTGGTCCGTCTTCAATCTTCAGATGTCCTCAGTCTACGTGTGTTCCTCGTCCTCCGTCTGCCAAGCATCTGCTCCCTCACCAGCTCTGCCGTCCAGCTCCAGCCATCTTCACACTTCAGCTCCAGTATGGAATAGTTTCCTGTAGTGATGGTGAGATGAAGCCTCATGACGCATTGAACCACTTGAGCCAACTGGTTCGAGAAAGGGTTCATTTCTTGACGCTTCATGTGCACACGACACCACCTACTGGCGAGGTGTATAATCACAGCCAGCTGTATCTTAACATGTGTGATGCATTGATTTTTTGTCTATTATGGCTCTTGGGAATGACTTCACAAAAGGTGTAGGACGAACTCATTTGTCTACATAAATTATGTATACACATATGTGTATAATAAAATATTGTTTGAATGTATTCTCTGTGTGTAATCATTCCCAAAATAGTAGTGTCATGTGATATGGCATGTTGTGTAATAATGTTTTTCCGTGACTCTAGAAAAATGGCATGGGCTTAATCAGGCAGAGGACAGTGAAAGTGCTTGTGGAACTAGGGAGGGGGTAGTGAATAGGCTAATGCTTGTGTAACTTGGATGATTTCATGCATTATTATTGAGAAACAACAATTTCTCCACAGTTTTTGGTTTCAAACAATTTCTCTTTTTTGACACTACTTCTCCAGCCTTTGAAAAGACACGCTCAAATGGCACAGATGATGCTGGGGTGCATAAATAAATAAGTGCAAGTTTGTACAGATTGGGGTACATTGACCAATGATTAGCCCAGTACTCCAGGGGGTTCTCCAGCCTGCTTATGTTTGCCTCTGTCCTGAATCCAACGTCATCCCCAATAGTGAAAGGCTGGGTATCCTTCATTATCATGGAGACAAGAGCTTCATCCAGCTCTTGTTTTCTGGTGGCTGGTTAAAAGGGAATAAATACAGTGTCTGTTACCTGTCTTTATTTGCACAACAAGCAAACATCAGCATGCAAAAATTGTGATAGTGTGTTTGTAAAATAGTAATGCGCCAGTCATCGGCGCGGTTACTGGCGGAGGGGGGGTAGGCGTCGGTGAAGTCACTTTTCGCTTCAAAGTATCCATGTATTTTTGCCTGTTTTTTCCCTGTCATTCCCTATATGTACGCGAGAAAGCAACAATAAAAAACCGCGTGTTAACGTCAAATAAACATGCGTAGCATATCAAGTTATTTTTATTATTTTATTTTTTTTGGAATGTTGCCGAGGCGGTAGCGTGAGTTTGGCGAGGCGGCCGCCTCACCAACATAGTGCTGCGGGAAACACTGCTGTGGGGTTTCTAAAGCTGTCAAACCCACTGAGCTATATCTCAGTGGTCAAACCCCGCACCGAAATCTGAACCATTTCCCGAAGCAGTCACGTGGTACAGCCGGGCAGCGAGGCTTCGGACGTCATCGTTTTCGGCTCCTCCCCTAAATGAAGCAAGCCTCGATACGCGCTTTACGGAAACGCACCCTCCATTACTCGACACACGCCTCGAAGCCTCGGCACATAACGTAACATCACTAGTTTCCTGGTTTTTTCATCCACTGCTCAAACCCTGCAATAAAGACTCTTTAACTGTGGCTCTGTGTGTGGCTGAATTCGGGTTCAATCCACAAAACCCTGACACACTTAATCTGGATGGATTTAACTTGGCCTCTGGTAGTAAAGTAAAATATCTTGGTGTTATTTTTGACCAAGATGTCATTTAAATCCCATATTAAACAGGTTTCCAGAGTTTCCTTTTTTCAACTCTGGAATATTGCCAAAATTAGAAACATTCTGTCCAGGGGTGATGCTGAAAAATTGTCCTTGCATTTGTTACTTCAAGACTGGACTAATGTAATTCTTTACTATCAGGAAGTCCACAAAATGCAGTTCGAAGTCTTCAGCTGATCCAAAATGCTGCACCAAGAGTTCTGATGAAAATCAACAAGAGGGATCATATTTCTCCAATTTTAGCTTCCCTTCATTGGCTTCCTGTTAAATCAAGAATAGAATTTAAAATTCTTCTTCTAATGTATAAAGCCCTTAATAATCAAGCACCATCATATATCAGAACTCTGATTACCCCGTATGTTCCTAACAGAGAACTTCGCTCTCAGACTGCAGGTCTGCTGGTGGTTCATAGAGTCACTAAAAGTAGAATGGGAGGCAGCTCCTTTAGTTATCAGGCTCCTCTCCTGTGGAAGCAACTCCCAGTTTTGGTCCGTGAGGCAGACACCGTGTCAACTATTAAGACTAATCTTAAAACTTTTCTTTTTGACAAAGCTTATGGTTAGAGGGCTCATGTTACCCTGAGCTACCTCTATAGTTATGCTGCTATAGGCTTAGGCTACTGGAGGACATCAGGGTCTATTTTTCTCACTCTACTGAGTTCTACTGTTCTCCAGTTTTGCATTGGTTGTCGTCATTTCAGCTTTTAACTTTTTGTTCTCTCTCTCTTTTTCTTCATAGTAGGTACACCTGGTCTGGCGTTCTGTTAGCTGTGACTTCATCCACGGAAGACAGATCACCCGCTATTACCATCTAATGTAGAACAGATTACTGGATCAATGTGGGCTTTTGTGCTTTTTTGTCTATCTTATTGTGTCTCTGCTCTGTCTTCTCTAACCCCCAGTCAGTCAAGGCAGATGATCGTTCATACTGAGCCTGGTTCTGTTGGAGGTTTTACCTTCCCGTTAATCGGGAGTTTTTCTTTCCGCTGTCGCTTCATGCTTGCTCAGTATGAGGGATTGCTACAAAGCCATGGACAATGCAGACGACTCTCCCTGTGGCTCTACACTTCTCCAGGAGTGAATGCTGCTTGTCAGGAATTTGATGCAATCAACTGGGTTCCCTTATATAGGAAATTTTTACCAATCTGTACAATCTGACCCAATCTGTATAATCTGATTGAATTTGATTTTTTAAGGTGCCTTGAGATGACCTACTTCATAAATTGGCACTATATAAATAAAATTTAATTGAAAAATTTAACCAATTCATACAACAGCATAATTGGAGAGTTATCCTCGTTAAAACGTTATGACACCTAATTGAAAGCCTTATTCCGGGGTAAACTGAAGTGTGGGGCTTTTTAGTTTGTTTGGGTGCATTTGTGAAAATCAGCCCAATGATGTGTGGGGAAGCAGTGAGGAAAACTGCAGTACAACTCTGATCCAGCTGGTGGTGGCAAGAAGACACCGTAGGCCAAATAGAAAAGGCATCCAGAGAAGCTGTATCTGTATCCTGCCACTCATCTGGACTCCAGAAGAGCAGGATGGAGAATGGACAACTGGTTTTATCGATGGCATTACACCTCATTAACCTCTTTTTCAACAGCCCTACCCTATTCTGCTCGCTTGACTCCACACCACTGGGCTCAACTGTATTCTACACCTGTTGGTATAAAAAAAGAAAAATAAAGCACATCTTCTCACACCCCGCACAGGCACCACAGTGGTGTAGGGGGAACAGAAGAGGAGTCAAGACTGATCTGTCTGCTCCAAAGTATGTCTCACAAAGTTAAAATTTGGAGCCTTATGAGTATGTTTTTGCCTCAGCTGAACGACAAGGAGGACTTTTTAGGTGTAATACGTCAGATTTTTGATTGCAGCAAAATATTTTTTAAAGATTAAAAGATATATGCATATAATAATGAATTAAAGGAACAATGAGTAATAATAAGACTTATTGGTTAAAATCGGAACAGCACATGCAAAATGACAATACTTTTCACGGAGACCAGCCATTTACTCAATGGTCCGCTGTTGCTTTGAAAAAAAAAAAAATTCTTACAAAGGATAGGTATATGACGCCTTATTTTGTTCTGTTTCTGCTCTGCTTCTCTTACTGGCTTCCCTGTTTGAAGGCAGCTGCTCTTTTGCCAAAATAAAATACCAAATGCTGTGGTCCCCTTTTGGGAACTTTTGTATGATTGGGTCAGGAATCAGGAAGTAAACACAGGCTACACTCTGCACCAAAGTATTTCTGAACCATATAGCTAGGTTTGAAAGGAGAAAAACTTGACTAAGACATTATTGATATCTTACATATTGGGGACTGCACAGTAGGTAGCGCTGTTGTCTTGCAGCAAGAAGGTCCTAGGTTCAACTTCAACCCTGCAAATCTTCTGCATGGAGTTTGCATGTTCTCCCTGTGCATGTGTGGGTTCTCTCCAGGTACTCCGGCTTCTTCCCACAGTCAAAAAGCATGACTGCTAGGTTACTGGCCACTCTAAATTATCCTTATGTGTGAGTGTGTGTGTGTGTGGAAGGTTGTTTGTCTTGTCTGTCTCTATGCTGCCCTGCAATAGACTGGTGATCTGTCAGGGTGTACCCCGCCTTTTGCCCATTGAGCCCTGGCACCAACAACCCTTGTGACCCCATGAGGGATACGCATGCATGGTTATCTTACTTATTAAGTTAAAAACCTGAAAGAAATCCAGCTTTTTACACTTACAGATTATTACATTTGATATCTGACACTTGCAGATATTCCCCACAAATTTATGGTGCGTTTGAATCGACCGTGGTGTCCACTGCGTAAACGGTGGATTTACATATTATCCCCATGCAAATGGCATGGTCAAGCAGCCAGCGGTAAATTTGGTGCAGTAAGAATGGTGCAGCAGCCGCAGTCCACTCAGAACAAGCGGAGCAGTGACTTTGGCTGGAGTTAAAAATTCTGAATTTTCTGTCAAGTTGCGTCGCGGCAACCAATCAGGGACTGGTTGTTGTTGTGATGCACACTGAAGAGGCGCAGTAGAGACAAAGCTTTTTCAATTAAAATAGGAGATATACAAATAATGAAGTAAGGAATGTTCTTTAGAGGTTTGTGGGTGGCTTTAAAAAAGCTGGTTTAATTTAGCCCTTCAACGGACTGTTAAATCATTAATTCGTCCTCCCCCCTTGTAGCTCCAGGACTGGATCAGCTGGCCGGCGCCTCTGCAGCCGAGTTGGGTGGATTGTCTCTCGGTCTGTTGCTCTGCTCTGTCTCGCTGCTCTCCTGGTGCTTCTGTCTGAGCTCCATAGCAGGGACGGCGGCACCATTGTTCAGTTTTCCCCATTAATGCAGCACTGTGACTCGCTTGGTAAAATCCCAGTCCGCCATGTTGAATTGCACAGACAAAAGGATAGGAACTTCTCCTATATTATGACGTGGTAAAGTATGGTGAATCCTATGTCACCCATTTGTGCATGCAAAATGCACGGTGGTCAACACAGCGCGGTGCAGGCGGAAATTCCATGGACACCGCGTTCAGTCTGAACGCACCATTAGATAATGCTGTACATTCATGTTTCACCCATGACAAACAGATCCAGTTTGCGGGAAATCACAGACTGTCTGGCTGACTTTTCCAAATACAGCCCCCTGGTGAGACCAGCCTGTCCCAACAAGTCCAAAAATAGATTCATAATTGGCTCATAACTTTGATAAATTGGCTGCAAAGATAAAGCATGGATATGTACTTTCTTGCCTAAAACTGTCTTAAAGCTACTTTTTGTGATAAATCAAGGGTATATAATCAATAGACTTGTTAACAAATTTACTTACTGCTCCCTACTCCTCCAAGTTGTTTTGCATTACTGCGTACAGCCCCACCCATTGACCAAAGCCCTAGGCTTGTTGAAAAGTCTTATCCTCAGCCATGAAAGTGAAACTTGGGAAAACTGAAATCTCCCACATGGAAATGTCCGTTAGGCGTTTTTTTGTCAGGTTGAGTTTTAGGCTGCCAGTGTTTGGTGCCTTGACCCCCTGGTGAATTAGTGGTTCCTGGCTCTGCCGGTGCTCTGCTGAAGGGCAGTGTGACTTTGCTGGGGAATTTTCTGGGACTCTCCTCTGCTCTTCTCTGGGAATGGGAATGCAGCTATTCCTGTTCCATATTTCTTATGGAGAAACCTTGCATATACAAGCAAACTCCCACAAACATACAGCACTTTTACTGTGGTCTGGGAGCTTGTTCTAGATAAGTGGAGCATAAGAACTAAATAATGCTTCTCTATGTTTGATTGTGGTTCTGGGTATGCAGAGTAGACTTGACACAGAACACCTGAGTGGTATTGATGGTTGATACACTGACACCAAGTCTGACTGCTAAGCCATTCAATGATTTAAAGAGTAACAGGAGTATTTTAAAGTCTATTCTCTGAGACACAGGGAGCCAGTGTAAGGACTTTAGAAATTGGGTGATGTGCTCTATTTTCTTAGTCTTAGTGAGGAAATGGTCAGCAGCATTCTGGATTAACTGCAGCTCTCTGATCAACTTTTTTTAGGAAACCTTATTTGCAGTAATCAATTTGACTAAAGATAAAAACTTATCTTAATTAATTTATCAAGATCCTGCTTTGACATTAGTTTTTTAATCCTGGAAATGTTCTTCACGTGATAAAAAGCCAACTTTGTAATTGGCTTTAGATCCCTGTGAAAGTCCATGGCTGAACCTTGGCTGACCGTGGGCTTTTTAAAGCCCGAGGCTTTTCACATGTAATGGAAAAGAGCCTCTTGATATGGAAAAGGGCCTCCTGATGTGTTTCTAACATTTTCAGAAATATTTACTTTCAACTTTATTAATACTGATAATTCAAACAGTACAAATAAACACTTAAAACTGAAGAAAAGTCAAAATTCTATGATGCAGTGTCTCACAAAAGGGAGTACACTTCTCACATTAAACAACATATTTGTCTTTTCATGGGACAATACTGATGGTATGACACTTGAATACAATTTAAATTAGTCATTGTACTGCGTGTATAGCTGTCTAAATTTGCTGTCAAAACAGTCTAAGCAGCTGGCAACAAAAGTGAGTACAACTCTAAGACAAATCCAAATTTTACTCGCTTTTTAACTGTATAATAAAATAGAACATTTTTGGTGAGGATTAAATGAGGTTATACCCACATTTATTCCAATTTAAAATGGCTACAGTGAAACAGGCATATGATATTAGGTAAACATAATAAAAGTGATGCTTGTCAGCATTTTGAAATAGGTTTGTGGTGTTTAAACCTCAGACATTTAGTTTGGTTTGATTGCTATGAGTGTCAAGACCATGGTGAAATTGAATTAGTTTACAAGTATAATAAGGGATATAAAGAGGTCTCTAAAGAATAAAAAATCAGCAATTCCATAGAAATAAAAACAATGTAAAATTGGAGGAAATTCAAAACAATTGCCAACATGCCCTGGTCCAAAAAATTTGACCCTGATCTTGGACTGTGCAATGTTAAAAGAGGTTTCCAAAAAATAAGAAAATAAAAAACTATCATCACTATACATACAGACCTGGCACTCTCCTGTAACTGTTTAAATGAAAATGTACGTTCTGATAACCAGAAAGCAATTACACAAGTTAGACTTTATTGGATGTGTAAGAAGCAAAACTTTGCTCTCTAAGAAAACTATGAAACCCAGAATAAAACCTGCCTGGGAGAATTTAGAATCTGAAGACTAAAAGTAGCTCTTATTGACATATTTTTTGGAAAAAAATTAGAATTTCTTGAATTCTTCCATTTTTCTTAGAATTTTACCTTGTTAAGATAAAAGCTGTTCATAAATCACCCCGGGCCTTAAGATAACTCCTAAAGTGAGGGGGAATTTTAGCGAGCCACAACGAACAAGTGATATACATGTTATCCCTATGTAAAAGCACTTTCAGGAGCGGATTAACTGTCAGCGATGTAAATGATATGTTTCAAGCGATGCGAAGGGCACGAAATGGGTGAACAGAGCTAAACAAACTGTGAATGGAGATGCATCTGCTGCAGGGCAGCAGATCCTCATTGTCAGTCCTGGAAAGACGGAAGTACCACTGGAACCAACAGTAATCTGCGCAGCTAGAGCTGGTGGTATAGCAACTTGCAAACCAGGTGCGTCTAAGGAGGATATGATGGACCCAGGGGTGCCAACGCCATTGTTTGGCTTTCCAAATAACATAAATCACTCGGACAGTGGCTCCTCCTGTCTGTTGAACAGACAGGAGGAGCCACTGTGATAGATCGACTGGTGGCGAGATCAAGTTGTGCTGGCACCTGGAAAACACAGCTGTTTCTGTGGACGTGGCTTTTCAGGACCCCTTTGCCGAACCATAAAATAAACCATGTTCAACTTTAAGAACTACAAATGATTGCAAAGTATAATCTGATCTGTAAGATCACAAGAAATCATCATTCATTATAACGGTATTTAATTGCTGTACTATTCCATGTAAGGATGCTATTTGTGGACTTCAGCTCAGTCTTCAACACCGTGCTCCCAGACATGTTGGTTTGATGCTCCACAATTTGGGATTATCCACACCACTCTGCTCCTGGATCAGTGACTTCCACATCAAAAGGGCCAAGGTGGTGAGGATTCGGAAGCAGCAGGTCCTCTGATCCTTAATACTGGCATGTCACAAGGGTGTGTCCTCAGCCTTACTCTCTTCACCCTTCTCACCCACTACTGCTCTGCAATCCACCCCACAAACACCGTTGTGACGTTTGCGAAAGACACCACTGTGGTGCCTGTCATCTCCATCAATGATGAGACCCAATACATAGAGGAGTTGGAGGAGGTGGAGTGTGTGGACAGCATAAAGCTCCTGGGCATTCACATCTCCTCCAACCTCTTCTGGACTGTAAACACCTCCCACCTGGTGAAGAAGGCCCAACAACAGCTCTTCTTCCTCATGAAACTGAAATGGTCTGGGCTTTCAACTAAGCAGCTTAAAAACTTTTACAGAGCTACCATAGAAATGTGTAAGGTACTGAAGCGCTCTATAATATTTTTTTAGCAAGAGACGTAGAATCGTTTCATTCCCTGTGAAATCATTCACCCTGTTGTTGGATCAAGTTTAGCACCTTACTTGAAACTGATCGAAATTAAACATGTCAAAATCAACGCATCATTCCCCTTCTTAAACTGTATTTTTTATTAAACAAAATCTATTAAAACACCATACCCCTTCATAAATTGTATTTTCTAAGAAGCACCATAAGTATACTGCTTCACAAATGTTTGCTGTTTCGATAAAATAGTCTACTCTGACAGATGAAGATATATAAATCAACTGCCATTATGCTACTCTGACAGGGTATGTCACACTGACACAACAGCAATAAATATTTTAGAAGAATTGGACATATTTGCAAGAAAATACATGCATAAACACACATTTTAGAAGTGCAATAATACACACTATATAGAGAGAAGAAAGATGTAAAAGAAGTGAGAACATATTTAGTATATTGTATATGATGATGTATACATAGCCTAAATGGTCATTTAGACATTTGCAAGTCCAGCAAAGCCATCCAAGGCACTTGAGCATTGAAGTGTGTGTGCGCATTACACTACTTTTAGTTGTACTTTGGTAACTAATCATCACCAAACTAATCATTGAGGTAAAATTGCTCAAACTAATATGTTTTTGGAGTGCCTTGAAAATATCTCTTCAACCTAAACTGTTCATTACCCTCTCATGGTGGGGGATTAAAAGGGTTTGAAAGAGATACCATTGTACCATGAATGCTAGAAATCTTTACAATACCCAAGATGTGTGAACCCTTGTAATTACCCCTTTGTGATGTTTAAAAATGTAAATAGTCAAATTGTAGGCGCGCAAGCTCTTCAACCTTCCTTTCTCAGTTCCAGTGTGACCTCTTAATCAGCAAAAAGCCATCATTGTTCATCAGTGCTGATTGTTGCTTTCCTGCTACACACAGCTGATTGCCCTCTTTTTAGAATTCATCAGCATATATTTGGTACACATTTATCCCTGGCATGATCAACCTACAGACCATCACCCACATTTCACCATTTTGGTGTAACTGTTTGTCCTCTAATTACTCATTATTTGTCATTTGCTTCGTTAGTCTTAATTCAAATATCATATTCATACTAAAAGTAGCCACTGCAAAATGTTTTTTCCTCAAAAAGCACAGCTGCCTCATATTTGCCTCTGTTGAGCCCAAGATAAATATATTTGATATCAGAATTGTTGTCTGGCTAGGGGGGTGGGAAATAAGAAATTAGTGGGTCTAATCTTTGTGGCTTCTTTGAAGAGTTCAATCTAATTATGAGAGAAAGTTTACCTCAGCTTTGCTTACCATTTTTGATGCTAACTGATATTTTCTATACCAATGAGAACTGCAAAGTCTCATATCCCACTGAAAAAAGATCATGCTCCAGTAGAGCTTCTGTGACATTTGGAAGCTTAAGCTTTATTTAACATTTTAAGGGACAGCCAAATGTCAAGAATGTCAGCATGATGTCAGACATCTAGTTTTTAAAAACTATGTTTTAGGGAAAAAAAATGCTATGCCTCGTTTTACATGTCAGACAAAAAACATGTTTATCAGTCTTTGGTGAAAACAACCTTTTCATATAAGATACATTATGACTACACTTTTTTAATTCTCTGAAGCCCCACATGTATATTAATCAGTAATATGTCCGATGGCAATGTACCAAAAGGTAGTCGTAATCATCAATGGTATGCAATCTGAACCTCTCTTTGTGATGATCTTGACACTGGAGCTGATTTGATCCACAACTCTGCACACCTGCTCTACTCCACCCTGCCTGCAATTAACCCTCACTTGCTCCAGCTGTTTCCACCTCCTTAAAAACCCTGTCCAAATCAGTCTCCAGTGCCAGATTGTCTTATAGCCTATATTGAGTACTCTCCAGCATTTCTAGTCTGTCTGTTTATCCCGTTACCTGACCTGATCTGCCTTGAACCACCGAGTTTGCCTGATCCTTATCGGTAGTAATGGTGAGATGAAGCCTCATGAGGCATTGAACCACTTGAGCCAACTGGTTCGAGAAAGGGTTCATTTCTTGGAGCTTCATGTGCATACAGAACCACCTACTGGCCAGGTGTATAATCACAGCCAGCTGTATCTTAACACGTGTGATGCATTGATTTTTTGTCTATTATGGCTCTTGGGAATGACTTCACAAAAGGTGTAGGACAAAATCATTTGTCTACATAAATTATGTATACACATATGTGTATAATAAAATATTGTTTGAATGTATTCTCTGTGTGTAATTATTCCCAAAACAGTAGTGTCATGTGATATGACATGGTGTGTAATAATCAGACCTCTCAACTTTGATCAAAAGTTAAGAGTGAGATTATGCTAATTTTGGGGGCTGGGGGGGAATTATGGTCAACAATTTCCCCTCAGCAGCAACACTGAAGCACACAGAGGTTCACGCTGCGTCTTTACGCACGATCCAGGTGCTGATGTCTCCCTCCTTTCAGCTCAATGCACTTCTAGACTGTTACAGTTTATAACATTCTCATCACCTTTCACAGCGACAGGTTTCTCAGTCAGTCGCCGTGCTGACCAGACACATTTCTATTGCTCTCCTCAGTGCGGCGGTGCGGTGGGCGGATTTTACCCCCGTTGGTGCGCTGTGGGGAAAATGCATAACTAAATACAATGGGGGAAATGCATAACTAAATACTGTAAAGGGCTCCTATAAAGGGAACAGGGGTACTGACAAGTCTGAGATGAAGCCCCTGATGTTACAAGTTCTTTAAAATAACCCTTAAAAGTGCACACCTGAATTAAAGCGCGAGGCAGCAGCCCACTGAAGTGCCACTGATTCTATGAGAATCAGAGCATGAAATCCAGCTAGTAACTCTCCTATTGACTTTAACTGGCACACGTTGCTACCGATGTGAGGACATTAAACGTAGTGATTCACGTTTTGAATGGTGAACGGTGATAAAAGCACCTGCTCCGAGGGAAAGGGGGAGGGGGGAGAGGAGCAAGCGCTGAGGCACAGAAATACGGTGCATGTAGTTAAAAAATGCAGAATTAATAAAACGAAACTTATAAACAGACCAAGTGGCGTTTTAAACTGCATCTGGTTAGCAGAACTGTTTTATGATCCAGCGTGCAGCCATGACTGGTTCTGAATGAACCGGTCATCTGGCAAACTCTGAGCCACTTCCCGAAGCAGTCACGTGGTACAGCCGGGCAGCGAGGCTTCGGCCGTCATCGTTTTCGGCTCCTCCCCTAAATGAAGCAAGCCTCGATACTCGCTTTACGGAAATGCCCCCTCCATTACTCGACACACGCCTCGAAGCCTCGGCACATCACGTAACATCACTACTTATCGGCTTCTGTTTGCTACTTATCGGACCTTGGACTCGACCTGGACCTGTCCCCTGGATTGCCCCCTTGTACCTTGTTCCTTCCCGTTAATGGGGAGTTTTTCTTCCCACTGTCGCTTCATGCTTGCTCAGTATGAGGGATTGCAGCAAAGCCATGTACAATGCAGACGACTCTCCCTGTGGCTCTACGGTTCCCCAGGAATGAATGCTGCTTGTCGGGACTTTGATGCAATCAACTGGTTTCCTTATATAGGACATTTTTGACCAATCTGTATAATCTGACCCAATCTGTATAATATGATTGAACTTGATTTTGTAAAGTGCCTTGAGATGACATGTTTCATGATTTGGTGCTATATAAATAAAATTGAATTGAATTGAATTGTACCACCACCTGGAACAGATTCTCTGGACTTCTCTCCCTGACCGCCACAGGAGTCTGCCGGTCGAAGTTCACAGTAACCCCCAGTCGCTCAACGGCTCAGGCGCCTGCTATCTCTGCCCGCAACTGGACCGTGACCCTGACTCAGCCGATCCCCAGACTCTGACCCCACTAACAGGTTAGTGATTCAGCCTCTCTTTGTTGCCCGTTTTCCCCTCCCTTAAACTGATCCCTAACCTGTTGTCTCCATCTCAGGAGATTGCCCACACTGAGATCGAGCTGCGCGCCCGCCGTGCATATAATCAGCAAGCAATAAAATCTGTTGCTAAAGCACTGACCTGTTGTGTTTGTATCTTGGATCCTTTCTCGAACACTACACTCTTCTCTGTCGTATTTATGTTAATTTTACCTCAGCATACTAAAACTCACTTGACGGCACCGTGAACAGTGGGAGAGTCTTTGAAATTTACAATGTGTCTATGAAATTATTAGGCTAAGGTGGGGGGTGTTTGCTATTGACTGTCATGATTTGAGTTTTTGTTATGGTTTAAGTGTGTCGTTTTTATGTTATCAGCCAGGGTTCTGTAAGCTTTTTGTTCAGTTTTGGTTTACCTGCCAGGTCACTTACCTGTCTCAGTTTGTTTTGTGCCATGTTGTGGGCTCTGTGGTTATTTGGTATTTTGTTTCTGTGTATGTTATCAGTTTTATTTTCTATCTGCCATGTTTTTCTGTTATTGTTTTTGGTTTCTGGCTTGCTTCTGTTTTCTGTTGGGAACTCGGCACTGATGGCTGGTTTGATTATTCTCTTTACACACCTGCTCTGCTCCACCCCTCCTGCAATTATCTTTTACTGGCTTCACCTGGTCTCAGTTCTATATCATCCCTGTTCAGTCAGGGATGATATAGAACTGAGGGATTACAATTGACAAAAAAAAAAATTCAATATTTATTTACTTGCTAAAGATACTGTGATGTAATTTATAAAAAATGTTAAGCCTGTTCTCCCTTTTGCTGTGGTGAAAGGGATACACTGTTGACGTAAGAAACAGCCCACAAAAATACTTGACAATTATACGTGTCAAAATTACATGACCACAACATTTCAACCATCCATATACATATATATATATATATATATATATATATATATATATATATATATATATATATATATATATATCCGTCCGCCCATCTTCTTCCGCTTATCTGGGGTCGGGTTGCGGGGGCAGCAGCTTCAGTAGGGAGGCCCAGACGTCCCTCTCCCCGGCCACTTGGGCCAGCTCCTCAGGAGGAATCCCAAGGCGTTCCCAGGCCAGCCGGGAGACATAGTCCCTCCAGCGTGTCCTGGGTCTTCCCCTGGGCCTCCTCCCGGTGGGACATGCCCGGAACACCTCACCAGGGAGGCGTCCAGGAGGCATCCTGACCAGATGCCCGAGTCACCTCAACTGGCTCCTCTCGACGTGGAGGAGCAGCGGCTCTACTCTGAGTCCTCCCCGGATGACTGAGCTCCTCACCCTATCTCTAAGGGAGAGCCCAGACACACTACGGAGAAAACTCATTTCAGCCGCTTGTATCCGGGATCTCATTCTTTCAGTCACGACCCAAAGCTCGTGACCATAGAGGGTATGAGGTATGAGGTATGAGGGTGGGAACGTAGATCGGCCGGTAAATCGAGAGCTTTGCCTTTTGGCTCAGCTCTCTCTTCACCACAACGGATCGGTACAGCGCCCGCTTCACAGCAGACGCTGCACCAATACGCCTGTCGATCTCCCGCTCCATCTTCAAGACCCAAAGATACTTGAACTCCTCCACTAGGGGCAGCACATCCTCCCCAACCCGGAGAAGGCACTCTACCCTTTTCTGGTTCAAGACCATGGTCTCGGATTTGGAGGCACTGATTTTCATCCCGGCCGCTTCACACTCGACTGCGAACCGCTCCAGTGAGAGCTGTAGATCACGCCCTGATGAAGCCAATAGGACCACGTCATTCCGCGAATAGCAGAGACGCAATCCTAAGGCCACCAAAACGGATCTCCTCAACACCATGGCTGCGCCTAGAAATTCTGTCCATAAAAGTTATGAACAGAATCGGTGACAAAGGGCAACCTTGCCGGAGTCCAACTCTCACTGGAAACGAGTCCGACTTACTGCCGGCAATGCGGACCAGACTCTGACACCGGTCGTACAGAGACCTGACAGCCCTTATTAAAGGGTCTGGTACTCCATACTCCCGGAGTACCCCCCACAGGATCCCTCGGGGGACATGGTCGAATGCCTTCTCCAGATCCACAAAGCACATGTAGACTGGTTGGGCAAACTCCCATGCCCAACCAGTATAGAGTTGGGCATGGGAGGGTATAGAGCTGGTCCAGTGTTTCACGGCCAGGACGAAAACCACACTGCTCTTCCTGAATCCGAGATTCGACTCGGAATCCATATATATATATATATATATATATATATATATATATATATATATATATATATATATATATATATGTGTACACACACAACAAGGAGTCAAACACATTTAACCTAACTGAAATTAACAAAGCCCTTTTCTACCTCTTTGCTCAAAGGCCTGGAGCAGTTGCCCTGAGGTAACTCAAAAAAAGGATTAAAGCAAATACACACATAACAGAGTAAACTAAGTTGTGTGTACCTATTTTAAAAATACACTGATTGTCATACTCCGTGGTCTAGGTGCAGGCATGTTTTCCTTGCTCTCTCTTCTCTGCAGGGTTGGACGGGCAGGTGTGTTTCATCAGAGCTGATTGCCACCCTTTATAAGTAGCTGGAACCAGGAGGAAGGCGTCAGTTCATTTGCGCTCTTGCGTGGTACAGACCTACCATATGTTCTCTTGTGCTTTCCTGAAACCAGTTACTAACCTTGTTCTTGCTGCCTCCTTGCTCCAGAAACCCGTTCATCTGACCTCAGCCTGGAAACCTTGTCACATTGTCAGAAGCCAACCTGGATCAGTCCACAAGAGCCGAACTGAACCTACTGAAACCCAGCTTGCCCTCCTTCCTGTGCTCACCTGCCTGTCCACCCTCCAGCCAGCGACAACACCGAGAAGGAAGCAGGACTTGCACCGACAACCCGGACGTATGCTCAGTACCTCTCCTCTGCACCAAACCCAAGCTACCGCCTAAATCCCGTGAGACCTTCAAACCTGAGAAAGAACCATCCATCTCCAACCATACATTAAACCTTTTAAAATCTACCTTTTCGTCATTGCGTTCTTCAGAGTCACATTTACATAGATATGACAGAACGAACTGACCAAGCTGACTCTGGAACGCAATTACTGAATGCCGTCACCCATCAGGGCTTATTACTTGGCCAACATGAGAACCTAATCCAAACAATGATACAGCAGCAATCTCAGGTCATGCAAACCATGAATACTCTGACCCACGAACTACAAGGCATGAAAGCTTTGTTAAATACTTGTCCACCTACCTCTGCTCCTCCTCCTGCCTCGAGTTCTCCGGTTGTTACAGCCCCTTCATCCGTGCCTAGAGTTGGGGTGTCTATTCCTGTTCCCGAACCATTTTCTGGAGACCTGAGTAAGTCCAGAGGGTTTTTGTTACAATGTTCTTTGGTTTTTAGTTGCGCTCCACAGTCATTTCCGGACGATGCTCACAAAATCTCCCCCATCATTGGTCTTCTGAGGGATCGTGCTCTTAAATTGGCCGATTCTTTTATTGACGAGACAACCATTTATAATTATAGTTATGCCGATTTTCTTACCCAGTTCAAAAGAACATTTTCCTCCTCGTTAAGTGAGGAGGAAGCAGGCAAGAGGTTGTGGGCACTGAAGCAAGGAAGCCAGTCGGTTGCTGACTTCAGTGTCAACTTCCGCACCCTTGCTGCTTCAGCCGGCTGGGACAACCGAGCCTTAAAAACAGTGTTTGTTAATGCGCTATCCGACAGCTTAAAAGATGAGCTAGCTACCTGTGACAAGCCGGATAGCATGAAGGAGCTAATCGAGCTCGCTATCCGGATAGACGAGCGGCTCCGGGAGAGAACTCGTGAGAGGCGGAGCCAAGTTCGACCATTGGCTCAACGCTCCAGCACACGGTTCCGTACACGTCACACCAACCCCGATTAGTTCTTCCTGAAACTCCTCCACTCGAAGAACCCATGCAAATTGGACGTGCTCACCTTACCACTGAGCAAAGGGACCAACGTGTCCGGAACAAATTATGTATGTATTGTGGGGCTGCGGGACATTTTTGTTTAAATTGCCCGGTTCGGCCAAAAGATTTTCCCCGCCAGTAGTTCAGGGGATACTGGCGGGCACGTGTTCAAAAGACCCCGGTCCTAGATTCTCGTTACAGGCAGTTATAAGCTTACCTAACGCCCAACATCCAGTCACCACCCTCGTAGACTCTGGTTCCGAACAGAACTTCTTAGATCCAGTTTTAGTAGAGAAGTTACGGATTCCGGTCCGTGATTTACCTACACCTGTCTCTGTTTCCGCCTTAGATGGCAGTCCCTTAGCCATCATAACCCAGCAGACACTCCCTTTTCAACTTATCACCTCAGGCAATCATCACGACTCCATATCTTTTTTTGTTTTTCCCACCAGACACTCCCCGGTCGTATTAGGTAATCCCTGGCTAGTAGCTCACAATCCCCAAATAAATTGGAGGGACTCCCGTATAGAAGCCTGGAGCTTCAGTTGTTTGGCTACCTTTCTCCACTCAGCCATCCCTCAGTCTCCGATCAGTTCAGTTTCCCCTAAGGAAACCACCGACCTTTTCTAACACCTAACCACCTCAGTATCACGACCTTCAACGTGTGTTTATTAAGGATTTCGCTCTTAGCCTTCCGCCTCAACGTCCCTATGACTGCTCCATAGATCTTCTTCCCGGGGCTCCTCTGCCGTCTGCTCGTCTTTACAAATTATCGCAGTCCGAACGAAATGCTATGGAGGGCTACATTAATGACTCTTTGAAGGCTGGCTTAATCCGACCTTCTTCCTCACCTCTCGGCGCTGGTTTCTTTTTTGTGGAGAAGAAAGACAAATCTTTACGGCCTTGCATAGATTACCGAGGTCTTAACCAGATTACTATTAAGAATAAATATTCTCTGCCCCTCCTGGCATCGGCTTTTGATACGGTTCGGGGAGCCACCGTTTTCACTAAATTAGATCTCGGCAGCGCTTATCACTTGGTCAGGATTAGAGAAGGAGACGAATGGAAGACTGCCTTCAAGACCCCTATTGGCCATTTTGAGTATTTAGTCATGCCATTCGGACTGACTAATGCTCCTGCCGTTTTTCAGGCACTTATAAATGACGTCCTGAGAGACTTTATTAATCAATTTGTTTTTGTTTATTTGGATGACATCCTGATTTTCTCCCAAGACCCACGGCAACATTAGCAACACGTTCGCCAAGTCCTTCAGCGCCTCCTGGAGAACCGTCTCTTCGTGAAAGGCGAGAAATGTGAGTTTCATCAGAAGACCATCAGTTTCCTTGGTTTCATTTTTGAGGGTGGACAGGTGAAGACTGATCCCAACAAGGTCGAGGCAGTGGTCAACTGGCCCACTCCGTAAACAACTTAAGCGCTTCCTGGGATTCGCAAACTTCTACCGAGTCTTCATAAAGGACTACAGCGTCATCGCCTCACCTCTTACCGCCCTCACTTCCATGAAGAGGAGTTTCCAGTGGTCAACCGAAGCTGACCAGGCATTCAGGCAACTGTTTCTCCTTGCTCCAGAAACCCGTTCATCTGACCTCAGCCTGGAAACCTCGTCACATTGTCAGAAGCCAACCTGGATCAGTCCACAAGAACCAAACCGAACCTACGGAACCCTGTTTGCCCTCCTGCCTGCGCTCACCTGCCTGTCCACCCTCCAGCCAGCCACAAGACCGAGAAGGAACCAGGACTTGCACCGACAACCCGGACATATGCTCAGTACCGCTCCTCTGCACCAAACCCAAGCTACCGCCTAAAACCCGTGAGACCTTCAAACCTGAGAAAGAACCATCCATCTCCAACCATACAATAAACTTTTTTAAATCTACCTTTTCGTCAGTCATTGCATTCTTCAGAGTCACATTTACATAGATATGACACTGATATATTGTGTAAATGCATTACATTCTGATCCAAAACAAACTCTTTATCTGTAACTTAAAGCCTGTATTTAAAAGAAAATCCGAGCCAAATCCGAGACCATGGTCTTGAGCCGGAAAAGGGTAGAGTGCCTTCTCCGGGTTGCGGAGGATGTACTGCCCCTAGTGTAGGAGATTAAGCATCTTGAGGTCTTGGAAGATGGAGCAGGAGATTGACAGGCGGATTGGTGCTGCATCTGCTGTTAAGCGGGCGCAGTACCGGTCCGTTGTGATAAAGAGAGAACTGACCCAAAAGGCAAAGGTCTCGATTTGGGTCACGACCAAAGGAATGAAATTCCGGACACAAGCGGCCAAAATTAGTTTTCTCCATAGTGTGTCTGGGCTCTCCCTTAGAGATAGGGTGAGGAGCTCAGGCGAGAGGAGCCAGTTGAGGTGGCTCGGGCATCTGGTTAGGATGCCTCTTGGACACCTCCCTGGTGAGGTCTTCCGGGCACGTCCCACCGAGACATGCTTGAGGGACTATGTTTCTCAGCTGGCCAGGGAATGCCTTGGGATTGCCTTGGAGGAGCTGGCCCAATTGGCTCGGGAAAGAGCGGTCTGGGCCTCCCTACTGAAGCAGCTACCCCCACGAACCGACACCGGATAAACAGAAGAAAATGGATGGATGGATGTTCGTTTCCAACAGTGGTTCGATAATTGCTGTATTTAGAGACAGGGAAAAACATCTGACAGTAGGAACATGTTTATTATATGAGTCAAATCAGACGTGATGGCAGGCAAAATTTTCTTAAAGAAAGCTATGGGTAGAACATCTAGGAAGCAGGAGAAGTTTATTTGGCTGAATTGGGACATCTTGTCAAGATAAGTTCTAGTTGGAGACAACTTTGGTTCTGTACTTGATATTGATGTACAGATTGCCCTTCTAATCTTTTGGATTTTCTTAGTAAAAAAGTTTGTAAATTTTTTACTGGCCCTGGTGGAATGGAATCCAAAAGTAACAGACACAGGGGGATTTGTTATCCTGTCAACCATGGCTAATAAGGCATGAGATGAGTATTGTTGTTTTTTGAAGATCTCAGAGAAGAAAGATGCCCTTGCATTTTTCACTTTTAAGTTTGTTTGCAGTGCACATTATTACATTCATAATTGTAATAGGCAGACCCGGCTGCAGAAACAAATCACAGGGGCGGCACACTTTAAAAAGTTTTTTATTACTTATTTATTACTTTATATATATATATATATATATATATATATATGTGTATATATATATATATATATATATATATATATATATATATATATATATATATATATATATATATATATGAATGACTCAGGCTGCACAATGTCTCTGTGACTTCTGTAACGAACAAACAAATAGCAATAGTGTAGTCAGTTTTGTCAAATTAGGCAGGCTTCCAACCAATTAGGCTTTTGAACACAAAAGCCTAATTTTTGTTCCAATTAGCTGGAACAAAAATAGTTTATGGGCAGGTTGTAAAAAAATTGGGAAGCTTTTTACAACATTTGTTGGGCTTTTAGAAAGAATTACTAACAAAATATATCAAAATAGTTGTCAACGTCAGACAGGAAACCAAAACATTTTAATAAAATGCCATCCCCTTCAACTCATACTGGTCAATTTATTTTTAAATAAGTCGAATCTGTCGATCTGACATCATCAATGAATAGTAGTTATAATGAATAATATTGATTGTTATGATAAAACAAGAAAAGAATAATGGTTAATCAAGTGTTTGGTCAATGTAAACGCCCAAGAGGGGTTGAGTTCTACTTATTAACTTAAAAATATTTCATGACTGCGTGTAAGAGAAATGTTTGATTGGCCTATACTGAGAGAAATTAAGTTTATATTAAGGTAGATTTACAACTCATATTGGGAAGCTATTTATAAATAATTTTTTTCCGGTTGATATATCATGATTGGTAAAGAGATCTTGTGTGTTATTTGGTTGTCTTATTGCATATTTTGTTCGGAGGCCGTATGTAGTTTTTTTCTTTGCTTCAGTGCAGTTGTATGCTAATGGCATATTCTTATGTTTAATAGTTCTTATGTGTTTAATAGTTCTGTGCTTTTAACGTGAGAGTTTGAGATTTGGGCTTTTTTTTTTCTTTTAAGTTGGGCAGGTTTTATGTTGGGTTTCGGTTACTGGAAACTATCAGTGAGATAGGGTAACCAAGGAGCAGAACAAAGCAGAGTTCCCTTCTGTCTGCAAGTAACCCAAGTTTCTCCAGTTTGGCAGTAGATCTGCTCCTGGTGCTGCTAGCTGTCGTAGCTAACCCTCCTAGCTGTCGTAGCTAACCCTCCTAGCGTCAATGTTTACTCCACTTTAGACTTCAGTGCTGACATTTCAAACAGTAATTATTCGCGCTGCTTCCAGCTCACTCTTGTCTGCTTCCTTGTCACTTCTTGTAATTGTTTGGTAATCAGACCAAAATTCTATCCCGCTCTACCGACACCGACGGTGACCAAAGCCGAACACTGCGTCGGCGACTGAAGCACTGAGCTATATTATACACTGGAGTGCTAATCACCGTCTGTTTGAACGAGTCGCTGTGAAGCCACCAGCCGCCATATTGGTACTCCCTATTTTCCCCCCAGTAACAAGGGAATATGTGCGCTACAGCATCAAATAACGAGGATTTTCTCATGTTCAGGGGGGGCTTAAAACTTTTAAAATGTCAAATGCCATATACTTTTATGTTATGTTCTAAAACTATCAAGTACTGAAAAAGTCATGTGCTGAAATATTTTGCATTTTATTCATTTAAATTAATATATTTAACATTTATAAATATATAAATAACAATATACAAAAACATATATTTACATATGTGTATACATATATATATACATATATACATATACACATACTTATATATACATATATATATATATATATATTTAATATGAATAACATGTAAAATATTTCAGCACCTAATTTCCTAGTAGTTGATAGTGTTAGTACATCCACTGACTGTAGAATTACCTGTGAAACGTTTTCACTCAGCCAGAAAACTGCTTGTTGTTGCAACCAAATCCTATGGGATTCTGTGAGAGTAGGGAGTAGCAAGATGGCGGCCAGTGATTTCAGTTTTTCTGCAAAATCAGCACTCCAGTGTATTATATAGCTCAGTGGACTGAAGGCTATAACTCAGTGTCCCGCCCCACTCCATCTGTGATTGGCTAGCATGTTGCCTTCAGTCGTTGATTTGATTGGTTAAATTGTATGATTGACACATCAAAGATAGTACTATTAGAACGATGGCCACTCCGAGGTATATATATAAAAACAAAAGACAGCTTCCAGTCCAGGGCGGGCACAGCTGGCTCACAGGGCGGGCACGGCCCCCCAATGTCCGCCCATGCCGCCGGGTCTGGTAATAGGCAGAGCCATAACAAAATGTGTAGATGTGTTGCATGAAAGGTTTCTAGCCTATAGGCTATTTTGCAACCCCAGTCCCCAGTCAGGCCTTTATAAAATACATTTTCCTAAAACGTAGCTCACATTGCACAATCATATATAAAATACATTATAAAAGACAACCATTAACATTTTGCACAATCCTAACAACATTACAAAAAACAACACCTCACATCCAACATAAACATATTGACTCAATGTTCACATGTTTGATTTTCTTTCAGACAATGTTTCACCTTTCTATTAAATGTTTTCAGGTCAGTTTCTACATTCCAAATCATTCCAAAAACGGATCCCTATCACTGAGAAACTTGACTGTCCAAAAGTGGTTTTGTGCCCCTCTGCTATACAGTTGCCACCCGCTGCTCTCCTATTGTTAACTCTCCGTGTATTTATTTTTGTCACAAAAGGACAGAGCTATATTGTTTGTGCATTTAAAAATCTTCTTAAGAAAAGAAAACTTAATAAAACTATCAAAATCTAAAAGCTTATATTTCTGTACAATCAAACAGTGATGCCACCTAGTTGGTTTCTGATCCATAATTTTCAATGCTTGTTTGTATAGTGACAAAATAGGTTTAACTGTTGTCTGGGAGGCTTGGCCCCATACAGTAACACAATAAGATAAATGAGAAAGTATCATGGCATGCAAGAACAGCAAAGCTGCTTTAACAGGTATATGCTGCCTTATCATTCTAAAACAGTTTAGATTTATCCGGACGGTCTTACAGAGTTTATTAATGTGTTTATTAAATTTAAGTTTGGAATCCAGAATAATGCCTAAAAATCTAAATTCCTCAACTTCCTCTATCGCTTCTTGATCTAATTTAATGGTACATTTTGCTTACCCTCTTATTGAGAAGCACATAGATACCGTCTTTTTGACGTTAAGCATCAGATGATTTTCTTTAAGCCATATGGATATACTCTTCATTTCCTTATATCTGTAAAGTTTATTTTTATAGATGTCAGATTGAACCTGGAGTCTAGTCTTTCTCCACCTGCATTCAGCTTTTTGACCCTCCCTTTTTCACTTCTAACTGCTGGAGCTCTTCTCCTCGGATATTTTTTCTTCCCAGAAACAACCTTCACTTTAATTGGAGCAATGAAGTTAATGAGGTCTAAAACTTTAGACTGAAAATGATCTACTAGTTCATCTACTGAGTAACAGCACAATGTTTTATTAGAAGAGTAAGTTTCTGTAACATTGTCATAAAATGTGTTTTTAATAATGTCCCTTTGGATAAATAAGTCGTTTCTGAACTTCCGGCTGCACTTTAGGGCAACGGCAAGGCGTACAGCTCCAACCACTGGTGGACATTTTTCATAAAAAATGCTGCCAAACTCACTAGAAATTACTCATCTACCCAGCCGATCGGTACATGACCGCCAGCACCTGCTGGAGTTACGGCCATGTAGTGTTTTTGGACTCGTAACCACTACTATGCTCGATTGTTTACAAGGCTTCGGAATCCTCTGGGAACAAGTTCCAGAGGTCTACGGCGCCGCAGACTCGCCAAGCAGCTCACGCCGGACGAGGGCCGAGCGAAAAAGCGATGCAGCCGGCCGAAGAAACGCGGCTGTCGCTGGGGTTTAGTATCCAGGCTAAAGGCTAACCCCTTCAGATCGCCGCTCCCATCCATCTTGCTCTCTAACGTCCACTCACTGGATAACAAAATTGACCATCTAGGACTGGATAACAAAATTGACCATCAGGAGATTACATCATGGCCAGCAGCAGCAAAGAAAGGTGATGTTTCCTTTTTTAAATTTCTAGGGGCTGTGATGTCAGATCGTATGTGAGTAGATTTTTGTAATTTTTAGGGCAGAGGAATGTTTCAGTATAGCTGTTTGCCAACGTCGGTAAAAAGCTGCGTGTGGGTACAACAATGGGGAGTATGAGGACCCTGGATCCTGTCCTTTAAAATGACTGTAACATTGGGAAAGTGGGTTTCAGGTTTCATTATTATATACAGAGGAAAATAGAACTTAATCTGTATATAACATTAAAGCTGCATTTCTCATAAATGAGCAGTTAAGTTGGCTTTTGTTTAAAGTCATTGAACATTCTTAAAGTATTCAAAAGGCTCCCAGCCAGGTTGGATTTAGGGTGTCAATATTTTTTTATAGAAGCTTAAAAAGAACCAATCTGATTAAAAGTTTAAGTGAAGTTAAATAGAAACCAGGCAGTATAAAACAGTAGAAAATATAAAAGAAAATAAAGAGAAACAAAAAATAATAAATATTACCTGACGTGCTTAGGATCTTAAAATATATTTGTTAGGGTTAGGGTTCGCCGGCGGGTTGCCGGTTCGATTCCCCGCTCTGTCTGTGTCTGTCGTTGTGTCCTTGGGCAAGACACTTCACCCGCATTGCCTGCTGGCGGTTGTCAGAGGGACCGGTGGCGCCGGTGCATGGCAGCCTCACCTCTGTCAGTATGCCCCAGGGCAGCTGTAGCTACTAACATAGCTCACCACCGTCAGGGTGTGAATGTGTGTGTGAATGGGTGAATGACTGAACTGTAGTGTGAAGCGCTTTGGAGGTCGTCAAGACTAGTTAAAGCGCTATACAAGTACAAGCCATTTACCATTTACCATTTATTTGTTTGGCCTTTACTAAGTCAAACAATTTAAAAAACGAAATATCACAGATCTGTGTAAAATTACCTGTGAAGTGTCTTCCCACAGCCAGAAAACTGTTTGTTGTTGCAGCCAAACGCTATGGGGTTCTGTGAGAGTAGGGAGTAGCAAGCTGGCGGCCAGTGACTTCAGTTTTTCCGGCCAATCAGCAATCCAGTAAATAAATAGAGATCAGTGGTGTGGCTGTGTTTTGGGGATCTACTTATCTGAGAGTGCTATTTTTCAACCAATTTGGTTGTTTTTTGAGTGCCACTCCTGCTGTTTGTTTATGGAGCACTGTTGCTCTGCATGGTGTTATCAGCTGCATATGGAGTCCTTTGCAGTGACAGCTTTTCGTGGTTTCTTACTAGCATTCTTGTTCTACCTACTTTTGAAAAGCAGCTCTGTTTATACATTTCTTATTTTATGAGCGCATTCCTGAGGACTACAGCAATTTTACAGAGCTTTATCGAGTCCGACAACCCCAAAGCGCTTTACACTACAGTAAGTCATTCATCCCATTCACACCCTGACGGTGGTGAGCTACATTGTAACCACAGCTGCCCTGGAGCAGACTGACAGAAGCCAGGCTGCATAGTACCACATGCTTGAGTTAAATCTCATTGCACAAAATGTAAATAATTGAATTGCAATACACTCTGAACTCCGTTCTTCCTTAGCAGGACCCCTACTCTGACATAAGACATACTATACAGCTCATTTAAAAAATATCCAAGATTTTTGTCTTTTTCATGTAATCAGGTTAAATCGGTTGTTTATAAATTAAGTATCTAAAATAAGTAATTGCTGTAATTTGATTATTTTTGTAAACTGTGTAACTTGTTGTAATCTCAGGTTGTGGACAGATGTAATACTAGTGCAGTCTCAGTGTGCACATGTGATGTTGCTCACAGAGGTCCAGAGAATGCTCAGACACATGAAAAGTTAGGGGGAACATTGTTTGTCATGCATCTTGTTTTGGTCTATAGACAGTGCTTAAGCACCAACTAGTGGTGAAATATCACTTATTGATCCTTTAAGAAAGCATTGCGTAAATAATCTACATTATGATGTCAATAAGAAAAGGTTGAAATACAAATACAGCATATCAAATTGCTGATAGACCGCCTGAGAGCAACACTGAACACTAGTTTTATAATAATTTACTGCTAACTGATCCAGTTTTTTGTTATAACATATAAATATGTTGCCATACAAATCATCTTTTGTGCAAATAAGCAACCCTACAAGTCACAAACAACACAATTCTACCTGTCTGCTTGATTGTGATTCCTATCCTCTTCGACAAAACCAAAAGTTATTGTTAGGAAAAATGATTAACAAACCCGCTTCCCTTTTGCATCACATTTGTCCTGGCCATTGTCTGATTGCTTTGAGGGCACTGTTTAATTGCCAATTAGGGGCTGGGCAGGATAGCAATCAAAACAGATATGTGCGAGTGTTTGAATTTTAATATGTGCAGGAGGTGGAAGGCACAATGAGAAAAATTTTGGGCCCTTGATGTGCTGCACAATGCAGATGTTAAACATCTAGATATGAACTGATTTTCAGTTCAACGTAAATCAATTGTAATAAATGGAGATAAAGAAGTTATAACCCCTATATATTACTTTGCTTTTACCATAGTACCCTCAAGATCCAATTTCTGAAAATAAACATTTTTTGTCAAGACATTTTTTTTTTTTAGAATTCTTGAAAAAAAATGTAACTGCTTCAGTTTCATGCTTGATATTGTGATGGATTTTATAGCTTTTAAAATGCACCTGGGTATACAATGTTTCATGACCATTCATCTGAATTAGCAAGCCTTCAAAAGTATTAAAACCCCTTGAACATCTCCATATTTTGTAACATAATTACCTTAAGTGCAATGTATTTTATTATTTAAATCACTTACCAACGCAAATTTGTGCAAGATCGTAGTATCGAAGGAAAAGCATTCATAGTTATCAGCATTTTCCAGCCAACCTTTTGCAAGGATATCTAGACATCCATCTCCCTAGCAACATCCTCCAGTTCTAGAGGATCACAAGGCATTGGATGATGATTGGCTGGTGGTGTGGACAGTTTTTAAAGTCGCAAGCGCAGAGACAGAGCTGACCGAGTGGAGAAACAGCTGAGCGTACAGTTGGTGTTGAGCGTGGAAGGAGCAGGTCGAGCACAAGTGCAGAGCCACGCACAAGCAGACATGGAGCCAAGCATGCGGACAGATGGAACCTGTCATGATTTGTCTTGGATGAACCCGGACACAGCACACACAGAGCTGGTTTTGAGAGTTTATTGCAAACAGTGGATGATGGATGATGAGAACCAGAGACAGTTACCAGACGGGAGTTTGAATGGTGCAGGACCTGGCTGACAGGAACGGAGCGGAGATGATTGTCAGGAGTCGGAGGAGCTGGGCTGCTGCAGAACCAGGAGTGTAGACCAGAGAACATGAAGATGGAGACGAAGGAGCAGAATCCAGCAGCGCAGCAAACAGGTAGTGATGGAACATCTGAAGCCAGGCTTCGAGGCGTGTACCGAGTAAAAAGGGGGCGTGTCATATTGAGGAAAATCACATGATCAACAACAAACGGGGCCTCCTATTACATCTGCTACGTCATCGATTCATTTTGTGTATCATTTTTCAAAATAAAAGCCCAATGAACCCTGTTGCTTCATGAGTGAGGTTATCTGCTGACGACGAAACCGTCGAAAATCTGAAACAGTGAAAAAAAGTCCTGTTCCTAAAAAAAATTAAAAATTAAAAATAAAGCTGAAATCCAGAAATTTCTGAATTTTCTTTTGTTTGATCCGGAGATACATCAGAACCACACATCTAAAGCAGGCTAAAAGCCATTGGAAGAGGCAAACTCTATGTGTAACTTAATATTAAGAACCAGAACTAGAACTCCCAGGAAGAGATGCTTTTAAACAAATTCTGTTTTTCATGAAGCAGGTTTCAAGCTCAAAGCATACAGAGTCTGCCCCAACAATCACTCAATTCCCAATACACTAAAGTAACACACCAATACACTAAAATAACACATATCTTCATTGTCAAAAAAGTCCATGACACAAAAGAAAACCCAATACGACCACTCAAGAATTAGATTGGTTACAAATCATTTTGATAATTAAAACATAACAATTAAATATGATTTAATTGATACTCCTCTTACTAAACATGAGTTTGATGAAAACTTTGTGACAATATTACATTTACTAATTTTTGGAAGTATGATCCAACTAATTGACAAGGCTGTTACAGTTTCACCAATAGATGTCACTAGTGAGTGATGAATGAAGCATCGAGTAAAGAACCCTTTTCCAAAGCAAAGTGTTGGAAAGCTTCATTGTTTCATAAGGCTTTGTTTGCCCATCACTACAAACAGGTACTTAACTGAACAGACGGGGAGCAAGACGTGAAGGACGAGGACTGGAACTGACAGGCGAGGTCTTGGCTGACTGAATACGAGCCGGCGACCAGGAGCAAACTGAAGGGAGCTTATGTAGGGAGGCAGGCAGGTGGAGTGAGTTCTGACTGATTAGGGCCTAACAGGTGTGACTGATTGCTAAGGGAGTGGAGGGTGAGCTAAGTGACAGGAGGAGGAACTGAAAAACAGCAGAGAAAAAGCCAGACCAAAACTAAACCATGACAGAACCAAGTGTGAGGACAGTGGATTGAGAAGAGTTTTTCAGAGTTGAGCGCACGCCAGACAGGTATTGAGTGCGCATGTGTGATGTTTAAACACTGGATACCTATCTCACTTTGCAGTCGGATTGGTGCCTGCACGCTCAAATCAATGGCATAAATGTTACCTCATAAACATGGCGCAAAGGAGGAGCAAACAGGTGGCATACATGGGCGCAACCATTTTTTGCCTGCAGTTATCCGCATTATCAGCGTAAAATGGTATCCTCATTTTGCTCCGTGTATTTGTGCAGCCAATGCTTGACTTCACTAAATTAAATTTGAGACCTTGGATGAGAATAAATGTAATTGTATGACTTTTTAAGGCCTTACATTTAAAGTTCCGTATTTTAAATATTTTCAGACTTTTTAAGACCCTGCGTGAACCCTATAGGTGTAAAGCTTCTAGAGATATACCTCAAAAGACCTTGAACTGTAATCATATTTTCTGTACTGACAGTGAGGAAACATGTTCTACATCAGACATAAGGATCCTATTGTTGGATGTGGTTTTTAAGTAGATCAGTTTGTTTTGTACAACTTGTTAAATGATCAATAAAGGTACAAAATCTTAGTAAGATTCTTCAAGATGCACTAAAATACAGTGCCTTGAGACTATTTATACCCCGAAACAAGGTAGCCTGTCTAAAAATTTTAATCAATCAAATTCACATAACATGTTGTGGCACAGCATAAAAAAATGTTAGTCATTGTTTTATTTTCATTTTGTGTTGCTATTTAACTTAAATTTGTAGTTGTAATTAAATTAAATTTACCTTTACAACAAACCAATTTCTGTATTCCGTGTATGTGAAACAGTGACATAGTAGAGTAGGTGCCAGTCTCCAGAAGAGAGTACTGGTAAGTTTGGATAATGCACGTAAAGTAAAAAATGTTGGGATTTTATTGCAGTTTGTTAGTGCGAACCACATGTTGTGTGAGTTTGATTGATTTAAATTTTTAGTCAACCTAGCTGGCTTAAGGGTATAAATAGTCGCCAGGCACTGTATTTTAGTGCATCTTGATGAAGCTGACTAAAATTCTGTAGCATTATTGGTCATCTGACGAGCTGTACAAAACAAATTAAACTATTTAAAACCCACATCCTACAATAGGAGCCTTATGTCTGATGTAGCGCATATTTCTGCACCGTAAGTACAGACACCTAAGGCAGGAAAAACATACTGTAGAGACTAGAGACTAAAGATGGAAGGGAATATGGATTTTAATCAAGGGGTTATCGTTCTCCTGCAGATGAGAGAAGTGCTCATGATGCCAGGGGTTTTTAATGCGCTGAAACTCCACATTGAATTAGAGACACTGCAATACTTCATCATTCACTCTTTCATTCTTTCAGTTACCCTTTACCCCCACTGTTCTCTCTACAGTGATAAAACCATTTCTCTTTTTGCTCCATCTATATTTATCTAGCTGTTGCTAATTGGATAGAAAAAGCAAGCTTAATACTTGCTTGTATTTATTTATCATCTAATTTCAAACTCCTGAGCAATGTTCAATTGTGCAACTTTCAGACGACAACCTATAGCAAACACTGATTCTGATACAAATGTGTGGAGTTAGAACACCGTACAGTGTCATGTAGAGACGTTTTAGTACAGAATAGGCAATAGGTGCGATGATATAACCTGAACAATAAAACAATGGTCTTTAAGATATTGTTATGAGGATGATGGATGTTAGGACAGCCAGCAAAGCAGAAGCAGTAGGAAACCATTGTCTAAAGGGGGAGGTGTAAATGAGACAAATGAAATACAGACTATTAGATTATAAAACCCTTTACAGCAAACAGTCTGTACTCAGGTATATCTCTTGTCACTTCTTATCCTAGCGGGAGCAAAATACCATCTACTATCAGCCTCACATGTTTTGGACTTCTACAACTAATCTGAAATAACGTTACGTTTCCTGGTAAATGTAAGCCTTTGGAAATCTTAATGACAATGACAAAGCCTGGAACCATGATCTGTGAACTTGCATAAAATGACACTTGTAAAAGTGCAGAAGTTCATAAAGGCTACAACCACAAACTTTAATGGATGTTACAGGGATTTTGGGTGACAGAACAACACATAAAAAATGTAAACAAGATATGTTTTTAGGCCCATTTAGTCTGTTCAGTCCACTATCTAAAATTGCTCAGAGTATGAAACTATTGTAAACTAGCCAAGACCTAGAGATCCCCCAAAGCTGACAAGCCGAGCAAAGTAGCCAATAGGCCCACTGCAGCTTTGGAGGAGCTGAAGAGACCCACAGCTCAGTTGGCAGAATCTGATGGCCAGATCTATAGTAGTGATGCTATCCAGAAATTTAGCTAGGGGACACAGCAAGCATGCAGAAGAGAGTGCTCTAGTGCAGAGGCTGATCAAAGGGCAGGTGCTCAAATTAAAAAAGGGCTCATTTGACTGTATTCTAGTGCTGAATATTAGTACAAATTTTGCATAACTTTTTACAGTTCACTGTACCATGATCAGAATCAGAAATTATTTAATGATCCCAGAGGGAAATTGTTGTTTTAGTACAGTCGCCATAACATAAACAAACAAACATCACAAACATTTCAGGGGGAGACAATTTACTGAGGCCTTGCTGCCAAGGAACCCCCTTACACGGTGCCCAAAAGGTGTGGCCATTACTCTGTGAAAATATAGAGGCCACATAGGAAGATGGGGGTGAAAAAAACATAACTCATACTTTATCCTATAACAGGATACAGTTTAAGATATCAAAAACTTCTTGCACAAAAAGCACAAATAAGACGAGACACATATAGATGAGAGTAAAAGTGTTTATATTTCCGTGAACACTCTCCAGAGGCCATTGTCCTTGATGTTATCAGCCGGCTAACAGTTCAGAAAGCATCCGCAGATGTCAGCGGGGGAGTGGGTAGCAGGGTAGAGTAGGGTGAAAGCTGGAGAGGAGAGAAAAACACGACCGACCTCGAAGAGAGACAGAACAGAACAGATGTTTACAAAATAGTTAACATAGAGTTATACAATAGATTCAATTCTAAGTAAAATGATAGAACACAACACCACACACATGTTAATTCAATATTTTATTAAAATCAGAATTACACTGTGCGGGACTAATACGCGCACACACACACACACACACACACATATATATATATATATATATATATATATATATATATATATATATATATATATATATATATATATATATATATATATATATATATATATATATTGCTCGTGTGTGGTTGTTGTGTGTGCAGGAATGCTGTTTTTGGAGACCTATGTGAGGGAGGATTCTGTCACTATCTGGGACAGGCAATTAAGTAATTATATTCTAGATTTAATTTCAGATGCTTAATGGCAACATTACATTGCAATGAGAACTCTGGAGAACAGCTGGCAGTGAAAAGCTGGCAGTGAAAAGGTCCAAAAGATTTGTCCTCCGTCATTCAAAGTGGAAGAAAGATGAAGGGTTTGTTGTTTGCAATTAGTAAGTTAATTTCATCGGAATAGTGCTTCCCCGTTTGCTGACTGTTCTTTTGATCCCTGGTATGTTTTTTATGAGCAACATGTCTTTAGTAAATGCATACAATATATTCTGAATTAATATATTTATTGCTGTCTTGCAGGATATGTTGACAACACCATGTTGTCTGTTCTTCCCAGATGTGAAGAAAATAAGTCAAGCTGGGAGGAACCTGCTCTGCCCGACTCACCATCTAGCCTTTCTGCACATATATCTCAAACTGACAAAGCTGAGGCTCTCACCAAACATCAGCAGCACTTTCAAAGAAAGTAGCGCCAGATTACATCCTGAGGTAATTTTCCTTCCTACTCATAATGTTCTCTATTTATTGCAAAAAATATGTGTTGTTATTTTAAAGACATGATTCACAACTGAACAATGAAAGACAAGCATAAATGACTTTATGGGATTCTTCTTAAATACAATTGATTCTATTAAAAATAAAATCATTGGCATCCTCCGAAACATGATTACCTCGTTAGTAAGTAAGGCAGCGTTTGAGGAATCTTTAGAATCTGATTGTGTCATGATCTTGTCCCTAGTTTTGGTCTGATTCACCCTTAAACACACCTTTGCAGCTGTGGCCTGTTTTCATCAGCCCTCACCAGATCCACCTGCATCCCTGACTATATAACCAGCTCACAGACCAATCACTAGTGCCAGATTATTACGAGTCACCGGTAAATTCTATTCAGCGTTCCTGAATCCTGTCTGCTTGCCTGCCTGTTATCTGACCTGTTTCTGCCTCCCGATTTTCTGAGCCTGCCTAACCTCTGTCGGACCTGATTGTTGTGCTGTCTGGATCTCGGACCTGTCCAATTTTAGCTTCTCGTCATTGGCTTCCTGGTAAATCAAGAATAGAATTTAAAATCCTGCTTCTTACGTATAAAGCCCTTATTAATCAAGCTCAACCATGGTGGTTCCTGCAATCTCTAAAAGTAGAATGGGAGACAGATCTTTAGCTATTAGGCTCCTCTCCTCTGGAACCAACTCCCAGTTTTGGTCTGTGAGGCAGACACCCTTTCTACTGTTAAGAATAGGCTTAAAACTTTCCTTTTTGACAAAGCTTATACTTTGAGTGGCTTAGGTTCCCCTGAGCTATGTAGTTATGCTGCTATAGGTTTAGGCTGTTGGAGGACATCAGGGTCTATTTTTCTCACTCTGCTGAATTATACTATTGTTCTACAATTTGCTAACATTCTGTTAGCTGTGACATCATCCAGGGGAGACAGTTTACCCGCTATTACTACATAACATAAAAATGATTCCTAGATCAATGTGTGCTTCTGTGCTTTTTTGTGTCTCTAACCCCCAGTTGGTCGAGGCAGATGACCGTTCACACTGAGCCTGGTTCTGCTGGAGGTTTTCCTCCCCGTTTAAGTGGACTTGATGTAATCTACTGGATTTCTTTAGATAGGAAACTTTTTGGCCAATCTGTAGTATGATTTTATTGAATTTGACTTTGTAAAGTCCCTTGAGTTGACATGTGTTATGAACTGGCGCTATATAAATAAAATTTAATTGAATTGATAATTGATTTCCGTAAATCTTAATATAATGGTAAATTCCTAAAAAACATTTTTTTTAATTATGAGAGTATTCCAAACATTTGATTAAAATTGATTATCTAAATATGTTCTTTCTTTCATGAATATTTGCTTTTTTATTGCATCTTTCCAGGCCTTCATTCCACTTATGAAGAAACTATTTTTATGTTTGCTGCCAAAAATAATCAGTTAAACATTTTGCAACACATCCTGTTGGTCTCCATTGAGTATGTGAGCCATTATTGCAGTTTTTATTAAACAGTTTCTGTGGAAAAACAGGTTTTAACTTGTGTACCATAGAGCCTCATCATGGGGCTTTCTTGGACTCTCATCTTTTGTCCTGAATTAATATTAAATTATTATTAGAATTAATATTTCAGTTTTTAAGAACTGTATACATAAAAGGTGTTTATGTATTACATGTATATTCAGAAATATAAAGCAATTAAGTAAATGATGGTACATTCGTGATTAATTGTGATGATTTATTTCTTATTATCACAGAATCTTTAAATAACTCAGAGCTGCATGTTTATACTCAGCACAGGAAATATGAAAGAGAAGTGGAAGACTTACTTTTACACTCCTACCATGTCCTACTGGCACCTGTAGATTTGTCACTTTTTTTGTTTTGTTTATTATGTAACACTTTATGTCTACAAGTAGAACTGAACCAGCTGCAGGAATGAGAAGCAATGTGCTTATCTAAAGGACCTTTTTTATGTATTTAGCTACTTTAGGAATACATGCTTTGATTTTTCACTGAACCAAGGACTATGACGCTAAACTGAACAAACTTTCTGACTCCAATTTACTCTATAATATTGATCTATATATTAAACAGCCATACCATATTTTTATTTCTAAAGCACTTAAAATACAACATAACAGCTTGCCAAAGTGCTGTACAAGTATAAAAACAAAGAACTTAAATAAAACAGTAAAAACAACATGTGCAAATAGAAATCAAAACATCACAAATACAAGAAAAGTGTGCAACATTAAGACACATATTAACTATTTGGGTTGAAATCCAAAGAGAAAAACCATTAGCCCCAATTATAATTTATTTGTAGTTAAAAGGGTGTTAAAACCTCAAAAGCCATGTATTATGATATTTTTTCAAACAACATTCATTCTAAAAACGTTAGATGTATTTAGATTAAACCTAAGACATTGCAACATTGTGCTATTAACATTGTTAAATCTACTCAACCTTTAAAGTCCAATAACCTATATCTAGACTGCTTGGTTATAATTGCTTTTTGCGGAGAGTCAGGCGATGAAGGCAACCTTTGGTGAACTTTCTTGACGGAGTCGGCTTTTGGGACGTGGATAAGACAAACAAACGTCTAATAAGGGCTTACAGACGCAGGAAACAACGACAGACGTCGAGGTTCATCACACTGCTAAGCAGAATCATCACTGGAAACGGTGTGGCACAGTAGGGAAGCTAGTATTTTTATGAATGTCTGAAACCGCAAAATTAGTCAGCTGACTGTAAGGAGATGACGCGGTCTGCTCATGCGCTCTTTGTTATCTGAGAACCGAGCCAGGGAAAAACCGTGACGAACCCACTCATCGAACTGGTCTAGATTTAGACCGGTCCGGTTGTGTCTGGCACGATCCAGTTTAGTTTGCGATCCATTTGCACTCGAAAGTCATCTCAGTTACCGAGCTCGGACTTGTCAGGGTTCTCTGTTGGTCGGTGTTCTAACTCTGCTTCACAGGTGGTTCTAGTTGGCTGGGGGGCATGGCCCACACCTGCGGCTCATTTGGAGCAGTGTTCAGTGGCGTCTTGAGGATGACTCAGACAGATGGAAGACGCCAGAGCCTTACCCAGTCGTGTATTTTTTTGGACTACTCACCCGCCTTGACATCTCGCTCGACGAACCAGCTCCTAAGAATCCCTGAAGCTCAGATGTCGTTCCCCCTCTTACTCACTTGGTGATACCAAGCCGGGCCTGAGGGTCCCTTCCCTGGATTCTGCTGGTTCCTCCGCACTCTGGTTGCTCCATCTGTAACTCCTGCCTGCTGTGGCTCGCTCCGGATCCCTCGCCGACTTACCATCAGTCTGCCCTCCAGCCGCTAACCACCAGCTATCCACCGTGAGCATTCGGTCTCAGAGTTCCCTCGTCACTACTTCCCCGGTTAGGTTTGCCCAACCAAATGGTAAGCGGCTGGGCTTCTGGAGATTTCTCTCTGGTTCGATCTCTCTTAACAATTCTCCTTTTCTTCCCACAGTTTCTCCAGCACTGACGTTCAGACCTCGACAGATCCCATCATCAGAATTGATCTCTGTAGTCTGAATTTAAATAAAACATCCTAAACTGCGGATTGTCTTCCGTATTGTGTCTGCATGTGGGCAAAACATATAAAAACCATGACAGGACTGGTCTCGGCACGGTTAAAAAAGAGTAGTGTAAACGGGATAAATGTTTAACTTGTTACAACAAAAAAGACAACACAACGGAAGTGTCATGTTTGCAGTCAGGTGTAAACAAACTATTCAGATATGCACTGCATTGCACTGCAGTTTTTCCAGATTGTATTGAGTCTCTATATATTCTTCACCTCAGCTGAAAGTCATAAAGTAAATATAGGCCTTTCTTATATATAAGAAATGCTAAGATGTTTTTTTTCCACCGAAAAACATATTTGCCGCTTCAGAAAGAGGGCAATAATGTTAGACTGAAGAAAACCAAATAGCCCAGCTTCCCAACAACATTTAAACTCATGAAATGAGTCTCAAAACCCCTCGTGCTGTTGTAAACTGATTTTTGCATAGAGGTAGCTTTGTCCGTGTGTATCAGGTGATTTGTACAATCATATACACACTTGTGTGTGTATTTTGAGTGAGAGTGTGTGTGTGTGTGTGTGTGTGTGTGTATTGTTTTTATTAGTTTCTTTTAGCATTTGTGTGTGGATTTGAGCAGACATTTTCAAGTACCCAAAGTTGCACACAAAATGTGTTTTATGGTTTACAAATCATGTTTTACACATACAAGTACCCAAAGCTACACACAAACAGGTTTACACAGGTTAGAAATCTATTATTATAGCCACACGTCTATATTGAGTCTGATTTCTCTTCATATTTTCTGCATTCTTCCAAGAATTGAGTTCTAAAGTATCCCTTATCCTACTTTAGCATACTACTCATATTACAGTAATGATTTTTTTTCTGTTGTATGTACACAGATATTCAGGTCAAACATGGAAGTGGAAAATGGAGCAATGACTTTGTGCCAATGTCTGCATGTGTGTCTCTGCGAGCAAAATGTCAATTTGCTACTGCTCAATTTTTAATTTGGGTTGTTTAAACTCTTAAACATATCTTCTGAGCTTGTGTCCAAATGCTTAAGTTCCCACAACACAAATTAATTATAGCACACTCACACATCCCTCCCAATGTGGCATCATTAAACAGTCTTTGAAATGTAAACAGCTATTAAACGGCAAAAATGTTCCAGGCTTTTTGTTTTTTCGCTTTAAACATGATCTGCAAAGAGAAAACAATGATCACGTAATCAGTTGGAGTAGATTACAATTCTTTATTTGTCATCGGAATTATAAACTTTCCAACTAAATGTCCCGTTTGGTTTAGTTTTGTACTTCTCTTTATTTAACCGGTTCATCAGTCAGTTTTCAGTCAGCTCAGTTCACCTGCCAGTAATCAGCCAGCCCAATTTACCTGTTACCTCTAATTAGTGTTACAGCATGACCCCTATATGATCTGACTGTCTGCCTGTTGCCTGACCGGACCTGTATTTTGGTTTTTGAGCCTGCTTGTCCCCTGTTTGGTTATCTAGTTTGCCCGTTGTCGGCTCTGGACTGTTTTGGTTTTTGGACGCTGTCGTCCCGTTTTGGATCAATGCTCATTTTATTTCTACCTGTGCATCACCTCTTTAATAAATTGTCTTGTTACCGAACCTCTGCTTGCCTGGCTGAATTATGGGTCCTCCGTATTCTGATCATTACACTGCATTTTTGCATTTAACCCATCCCCTAGGGAGCAGTGTTTAGGGAGCAACCGGGGTTAAGGGTCTTGTTCACAAACCCACATTGGCCGTCTGTGGTGATCGAACCAGGTGCTTGTAGCCTTCTCCGAATGCAAACGTGCTGCTCTAACCACTCGGCCACCACTTACCCTTAAACTCATTTTATTCATAGCTCACCCATTTTACTAGGGCTGGACAATAATTCAGTAACAGTATATGTCGATCGATAGACATGTATTAATGATAGAAAAAAAATCAGTAAAAAGTTCAATAGAATAACAGTTTTCCTTCCTTTTTCACTCGAGCCATGTAGGGTAATACTATAGTCATTACATCCAACCAATCCCAAACGCAGACGCAGGAACCAAGCCCCGCCCCCTCCAAAGAGTTCAGAGAGCGCCCTTTTTTTTTTCCTCTTTTAAAAACTTGTAGTTTTGATAAAAAGTTGGTTGGATAAAGGCTTCAGTTTGAATCCAGTGTTTGTGTGTTCTGTATCTAAAAATAGGTCGCTAAGCAACAGCATAAAATGGGCACTTAAAATCTGTGTTTTGAATTTGTTGATAACTATCAATAAATATGATTTCTATTTTATCGATATGCTTATTTTCTGTATCATCCAGCCCTACATTTTGGTACCAGATGTATCACATTACTATTAATGCAGATATATTTTAGTACTGCTTTATTTTAATGAGAATTCTTCCCTGGTCACACTTTGATGAGTAGCCATATGAATAAATACTAACAATTGCCAGTAACAAATGTGTAATCAAAACTACAGATGCAATACTATATATCCTTGTCAACCAATTTATGCAACTTTTCTTAAAGAAAAGCTGCATTGAGAAAAAAAATTATATATTATCCATGAAGTAAAGAACAACAGAAACAAGGACTATCATATATTGTTAAATTCCATCATCATAAATAAGGGAGATCAGGGTGAGCGTTTAATGATACCTTCTATGTAAACAAAAATAACTATGTATCTTTTATAACCTATATCAGTTAGAGAGGGTCCTCCAGGTTCCTCTAAAATACACTGCATAAAGCCCAGGATTGTGTGATTAAGATAAGAAAGGCCTTTATTGTCCCACAATGGGGAAATTAAGGCATGATGGTTGTAAAAACACATAGCGTTACACACTAGATTAGTAAATATGAAAAGGAAGCTAATCTAAAGTTATGCTCTAAAGTAAAAGAGAATGAACTTATCTGAAAGGGAGAAAAGAAAATATTTTGCAATTATTGATATGGTATATTCAGAAAAAAATGCAATTTTCAAGTTAAACGGAGGAAAAATAGCAGCCGATGTTCACAACTATGTGAGAAAACTATGCAATGTGATTGTACAAGCAAACATTACAGAGTAGCTAAAGCATGAACAAATTGACATTAGTATCTGAGAGCCAGTGTAAATGATTCTTGATCAGATCAAAAACTCATTCAGCCATTAATATATTTGTAAACAGGTATTGAGTCTGTTGTGAGCAGCAGAGATTGTAAAGTCTAACAGCAGCTGGCATGGAGAACTTGCTCCGTTGAGGATCTAAAATACAGCAGTTAGTCACTGAAATAGCTCTCCACCGCTGCAACAGCTCCATATACGGAGTGGGGGATATTTTAGATCAATTATGTTATTTTTCTTACATTCCTTTTGTCTCCCACCACCTGTACTGGGGTTAAGGGGCATCCTAGGATAGCTGGCCCTCCTAATGAGTTTATTCAGCCGCTTCTTCTCACCTACAGATAAGCTGCTACTCCAAAAAACCACACCATAGAAGATGGCTGATGCCACTACAGAGTCAAAGAAAGTACACCTCTTGTACTCCAAAAGACTATTCAGTAGGTCTGTTACGACTCTTCTTGTAAAGATCATCAGCGTTGCGACTCCAGTCCAGTTTATTATGGTGAACACATGGCATACAGTGCACATTCAATAGTAAAACTTAAATTAAACGAATGCCAAAGACAGCAAGGAAGGCATAGAATATGAGGTATAAGAATGAATTCAGGCATCCCTGAGTTGAATAAACAGTGTTGGGAGATTAACTGTTTCAGACAATTCTGGAAATTAAAGGATACACACTTAGTTTTGAACTCTTGGTAAGGAATTCCTCTCACTGCTTCTTGCTTTCAAAGATAAAGTTGATAAATACAACTCTTATTACAAACCTGGAATGAAACAGTTTCTTGTTGTCAGACTTGTGGTACAGCTGTGCATTTAGCAGATTTTCGGACACAAAAACAAACCAAGTCAAAGCTTTCGTCACAACAGAGCACTTGCTTCACAGCAGTAGGGATTTTATTAAAAAAGATGCAATGAAGCCTTAATGCAACATCATTTCCTGAATATTTCCTGAGAAGAGGCACCACTTTCAGTTTTGGATCCATACCTGATATGGCCCAACAGGGGTGTTGAATTCTAAACTGCATCTTAATCGTCTTGATCTCTGACAGTAGATTACCTCATCCCTCTCTAATAAACACACAAACAATGCTTTGATAAACTTTTCGCTGCTATAACAATGCTTCGGTATAGTTAAGCATACGTAGGTTTCACTGATCCAAATCAAAAATCCTGTCTCGTTAACTCGCTACTGACATCAGTTTGATTTGTATATTGGGTTGGATGATTGACAACTTGTTCATTTAGCAAACAGGGCCCGGAGTAGTGTGTTGGGGAACCATACAATAACATGGCACAAGTGACTGTTTAGATTCAGACAAAAATGCCGGCTCGCAGCGAGGAAGCAAACGACAACGATAGCCCCTGTTCCATTGCGACTTAAAAGCCTGGGGCTTTGCAAATCACGGGTAGCGTTTCCATACACATTTACCCGACTAATTTAATTTACCCATGCCTTACATTCCTAGGACTTTGGTCCCCTACCAAGCCAGTACTTCTCTGCTTTCTGGGCATGTTGAGGGGGCTGGGTTGCGTGCATTAAGAAAATCTGTCCTCCTCAAGGGTGGAGTAAGAAGATAATGAATTTCCAAATCTATCAATTTTATAACCTTAGCATATAGCACAAAAAGTTGTTTTAAGTTGATTTTAGGCAAGAAAGCACACCTCCAATCTGTGCAGACTGTTCATCAGGAATATGAGACAATTTTAATTCTGCTCGGACTTGTTAGGAACGGTAGACACCTGCTGAGAGGTGAGCCTGGCCAGGAAGACGGCAGTGGTACAGCCGCTGTGGCTGCATTATTGCACAGCCAGACAGTCTGTGATTTCCTGCTGACTGGATCATGTTTGTCGAGGCTGTAAAGTCAACCTGGGTTTAATGATTTAGTGGGGGATATGACCGCATAACAGATATCAAAAGTTAAAATCTTGGCTGGATATTTTCTGTGTTTTGAGTTAATTTTAATCTGTTTCACCACTTTGTGTGTGCGCGCGCACACGTGTGTGTGTGTGTGTGTGTGTGTGTGTGTGTGTGTGTGTGTGTGTGTGTGTGTGTGTGTGTGTGTCAGTATGGGTCCATGACTCTCTAGCCGCCCTCCTCCAGCCTTAGTCTTAAGCCGGGCGTACACTGTACGAGTTTTTCAGTCGTGGTACTTATATACATCTCAAACTGTGTGACGGAACCGCGGGGTTTAAAAAGTTCACCGCTCACGATCTGTGCGGCGCGACGCTCGGACGAGACCGGACTGCTCACACTGTACATCGTGTCCCCTCTGGGACCGCTCGCTGTGGTGGCAGAGGCAGGCGAGCGACGGTAGGCGAGGCCCGCAGGAGGCACCAGGCGTCAGGAACGGAGGGGAGAGAGAGGAGAGACGAGACGCATGGGCGGATGCCAGCCAGGTCGCCTGGCCTGCACCCACCCACCCCCCCCCCCCCCAGCAAGCGGAGGAGTGCCGAAACAGGCGGCCAGCGCGTTGCGCGGACCGGACGGCTCGCCCTCCCCAACACCGGCCGGAGGTTGCTTCAGGGACGCCCGCTTCCCTCCCTCCGCTGGCGGGGACGGAGAGGAGGGGAGGGCGCCCCCTCGTAGCTCTGCTTGAACAGCAGGATGCGCTCACGAAAACCTCACGACAGCCGACTGAATTTCAAACATGTTTGATTTTCACCGATCGTCCGATTCCTGATCGGGAGGTGGTCGTGAGAAGCCAGTCCCCCCTCCTCCCCCCCTCTACGATCAAGCTGAAATTCGGCCCGATTCAAAAAATGCTCGCACGGCTGAAGAATCGGCCCAAAAAGGGGAAAAACTCGTATAGTGTACGCCCGGCTTTAGATGGTACATTATCAGCAGTTCACAGAGCACTGTCCGAGGTCACAGGTGTCATGAGCAGGTCCCGGAGGGGGTAGAGTCTCTTGATTGCAAAACATCCAGGAGAAGGCTAGCCATCAGAGCACCAGATTCAATGACAAGGATATTGTTTTATGTCAGGCTGACTGTGTCAGCCTTCAAGTCTTTGCTGGTCTGTATTCATGGAAAATCCCAAACAGCAGAATTTGTTGGACTTTCTTCCGTAAATCGAGCTAGAAACTTCCCCGAGGTCTTTCCATTTCACTATACAGTTCAAACCAATTGCTGAACAAGTCAATGTGTCAGTGTTGTTTGATAGAGAATTAAAGTAGTATTCTTACACTATACTCATTAAACATCCAAAAAGAAAAAGGTGTGTCTAGGTGCAACCTGACATGAACAGACACAAAAAGGACACAAAATCAAATCAAGATGAACTTTGAAAATACAGTGTAAATCAGGTTAAGACCAGTTAAAAATGTTACGTTTAACCTTAACCCCCTAAAGCATTAATTGTCTATAGGCAACATATGTAATTAATGATAGGATGTTGTGAATTATGGAAATACCTGATATGTTCTTCATTTGCCAGTGTTTGGCTTTATGTCACAGATATATCTAAAAAAGTAGCTGACACCAATCGTCTTGTAAGTGTATAAGTTGTGACAACCTCACCTTTATCTATTAATTATATATATTTAACCCTGCTACTGAGCAGGGTTGTTTCATGGAGTAAGTTGGTGTCATAATTTGACTAAGGTGTAATGCTATCTTAATGCTATCTTATGACGTGACAGACTCCAGCTCCCAGCATGCAACACGGTTAAACTGACTCCCAGCCTGGCAACGTTATCTCGTTGCTATGGAATGACATAAAAGTGCCACGCGCGCCCAACTTATCCTTCTTCAGAATCAGAATAGGAATCAGAATCAAGTTTATTGCCAAGTAGGTTTTCACTTACAAGGAATTTGACTTAGTGTTGATGGAGCAGACAAAAAATAAAATAAAATGGATATATATAAGAAGCTATATACACTCAGTAAACTGTGTGTTAATGTAACGCAGAAGCTTGCAAGACCTGAACAGGGGAGAGAGACAGTGTCTAGTGTCACGGGCGGCTCTTGGCCTTGGTCGTAAGGCTGGTAGCAGATAGGAAAAAAAAACTGTTCTTGTGGTGTGAGGTTTGGGCCTGATGGACTGCAGCCTCCTGCCAGAGGTAAGTGTCTGAAATAGTCTATGACTGGGGTGCAAGGGATCAGCCACAATCTTCCCTGCACGCCTCAGAGTCCTGGAGGCGTACAGATCCTGGAGAGATGGAAGATTCCAGCCAATCACCTTCTCTGCAGACCGGATGACACGCTGCAGTCTGCTCTTGTCCTTAGTGGTGGCACCAGCGTACCACATGGTGATGGAGGAGGTGAGGATGGACTCAATGATGGAGGAGTAGAACTGCACCATCATTGTCCTTGGCAGGTTAAATTTCTTCAGCTACCGCAAGAACAGCAGTATACATTTATATATAAGGCTATTCTTGGTGCGCTTCCATCTTATTTATGTTCACTTCTTATGAAAAAAAGTACTGGTCATTACTCTCTCCGTTCTCAGGCTGTTGTCTTGTTTTTTGTCCCACGTGTCAGTACTGAGCTGGGTAAAAAGGCCTTTGCTTACTCTGCTCCCCCTATGTGGAATTTGCTGCAAAACAACTTGAAACTTAGTAAATTGGTTCCTTTGAGTATTTTTAAGCTGAAAATGAGATGCTTTGAGTTGGACTCCCTCACATGTCAATGTTTTAAATGAGATTTTTATTGTAAGTGCATACTTGGCTTTTCTTGTGTGTGTCTTTGTACGTATGTAATGATGTGATGTAATTTTGATGCCTATCTTGGCCAGGTCTCCCTTGCAAAAGAGATTTTTAATCTCAATGGGTATGACCTGGTTAAATAAAGGATAAATAAATAAAAATAAATAAAATAAGTACATCTTCTGCTGGGCTTTCTTGGTGAGGGAGTTGATGTTCAGCTCCCACTTTAGGGCCAGGGAGATGATAGTTCCCAGGAAGCGGAAAGACTCCACAGTGTCAATGGCAGAGTCACAGAGGGTGATGGGGGTAGCTGGGGCTGAGTTCTTCCTGAAGTCCACAACCATCTCCACTGTTTTTACAGAGTTGGGCTCCAGGTTGTTCTCCCTGCACCAGGTCGCCAGATGGTCAGCCTCCCACCTGTAGTAGGCGGACTCGTCACCATCAGAGATAAGTCCGACGAGAGTGGTGTCGTCCGCGAACTTCAGGCGCTTGACAGACGTATGACTGGTGGTGCAGCTGTTGGTGTACAGGGAGAAGAGCATAGGACAAAGAACACAGCCCTGGGTGGAACCAGTGCTGATGAGCTGTGAGCCAGAGTCTTGTTTTCCCAGATTCACGTGCTGCTTCCTGTTAGACAGGAAGTTTGTGATCCACCTGCAGGTGGAGTCGGGCACATTCAGCTGGGAGAGCTTCTTCTGAAGCAGAGCTGAGATGATTGTATTGAAGGCAGAGCTGAAATCCACAAACAGGATCCTGGCGTAGGTTCCTGTAGTGTCCAGGTGCTGCAGGACGTAGTGAAGGGCCATATTGACAGCGTCGTCTGCAGACCTGTTGGCTCTGTAGGCAAACTGTAGGGGGTCGAGAAGTGGGTCGGTGGTTTCTTTTAGGTGTGAAAGCACAAGGCACTCAAAGGACTTCATAACCACAGAGGTCATAGTGACGGGTCTAAAGTCATTAAGTCCTGTGGTCCTTGGCTTCTTGGAATCAGGGATAATGGAGGAGGATTTGAAGCAGGCTGGCACGTGACATGTCGCCAGTGATGTGTTAAAAATGTCTGAACACTGGAGAAAGCTGATCAGCACAGTGCTTCAAGGTGGATGGAGAGACAGAGTCTGGTCCAGCAGCTTTCCGGGGGTTCTGTCTTCTGAAGAGTTTTTTAACATCTCTCTCGTGTATGGAAAGAGTTGTCACTGAGCTGGAGGTGGAGGTGATATGTTGGGTGGTGTCGTGGGGGTGGTTGCAGGACTGTCCCTTTGTCTGTCGAAACGACAGTAGAAGTTGTTCAGGTCGTTTGCTAAGTGTCGGTCGTTCATGGAGTGGGGGGCTTTAGGCTTGTAATTTGTTATCTGCCTAAGCCCTTTCCAGACAGAGGCAGAGTCATTGGCTGAAACCTGGTTTTGCAGCTTCTCAAAGTACAGTCGTTTAGCCTCTTTCACCGCCTTGCTAAACTCGCATTTTGCATCTCTGAATCTTCACCGGCACCCTGCCTACTGAGAAGACATACAGCTGTTTCTCCCGTTGGGATTCCCCCACGTGGCATGGGTTCAAGTCCTCGCTGGTCCGAGTTGCTGAACCAACTTCTTCCTGTTTTCTATGCAGGAGATCGACTTTAAAAGTACTTTGAAGTCATTTTTGATCCTACTGGAAGCCGCTATCTTCCAGTGATCGTCAAACCGGGCTCTTGTCAAACAAAGCCAAACAAAGCGTCTGAAAGCCCAGAGACTGTGTGGTTTCCCTCCGTTCCTGGCTGCCTCCTCCCGGATCTGAGCCGCCCTCCCGTGCTGTTGGACTCAAGGACCTATAGACGAGCCAGGACAGCCTCACTGAGGCAACGTCAGAGTAAAGAAAGGATGTTACAATTATTTCTCTTTTTCACCCATAAGGTGATTTATCTTGTGCCTGGGCAGAACCTATTAGGCATTAGTTTAATGCTTAATCAGTCCGAGAAGGAGTTTGTTTTAACTGTGCTGGATATTTCTGATGTGTGTGCATGCATTTCATAAGTGATATTGGCTGTGTTGTTTTTGGGTTGATGATAACCTGGCTCCGTCGAGAGAGAGAGAGAGTTTTCTCTTCTCTTGCTATCTTCATCTTTGATCTCTTTGTCTATATGTTAAATTTCACACACTTTCTTTGAAGCCTTTTTTCAGTAGTGAAACTGCCTCCTGATCAAAGCCCACCCTGCACTAGGTGTGTGCGCTAGATACGTCATTAGGACCTCCTCCTCACATGTCACGCAAGATCGTAGGTCATATGTTGTCATAGTAGCCATCTTGGAAAGGTGCAAAGGTAGCTCTAGACGGTTAGCTTAGCGTGTTGTGGAGTACAGAAGCGTTTCCCCATTTAGCTTCAGGTCTGTTTTCTCTAAGCTATTTTGTCTTTCAATGTTGCTATGGCAAAGTACATCTTGAATTTGATGTTTAAACAACAGTGAAGTGAATTAAGAATTGCTACCTCTCATTTAATCCATTTGGACTTGTTTTATTGTCATTTACTTTCTTTTGCATGTTCCTTGAGTAGCGAGCCGTGTTTCCTAGTGTTTTATTAAATATAATAATTGCTGTAACAGGGATTATTCATTTAATAAACAATAATGTGTGAAGTAGTAATTGTTTGTGGTTATGGTTCAGGAATTGAATGGAAAGTATGCAAATTAAGTACTTCTTTTTGAGTTAACAACTGAATTAACTGAGACATTTTCATTGGTTTGTGATAAAGAAGTAAGGGTTAAAACTCCTATTGCAGTTATAATTTGAGTTGTCAACGTTTGCTGGATAAGTCTAATCGACAAAAACAACCGGTCAGATCACACTATTCCAGCATAAATAGGTTTATAACAGCTAATTAATAAATGCATTGTTAGTGTTAATCATTACAGGCTTATAGCCCTTGGATCACAACCATTTGAATTATATTTATTATAGCTACTATTTGAGTTTTAATGATCTATTATTAAATTATAATAGAATATTATAATTAATAATAATATCCATAATCAAACAGGTTTCTGGCATAACACAGGTTAACGGCTTCTGAGCCTTCTGAAACAGAAAAGCCGGAGTATGCAGGAATGTACCCCAGAATTTACTCTGGATATTCGTTTACACAGCTTTGAGAAACATGGCCCTGATCATACCCAGTGCAAAAGTTATTTTCAGGCTCAAAAAGAACACTAAAATAAACACTATCAGCGCTTGGTGAATGTCAATAATCAAATAAAAAAATAATCATCTTTATTGTCATTGCAACAAAAAATTCCAATGAAATTTGTTATCTGCATTTAACCCATCCACTTGGAGAGCAGTGGGCTTCTGCTAAGCACCTTGAACAAAAATGAAAATTAGTAATTACTCTGTCATATTACATTAATATTCACATTAATATGAATATTGTAGTTTCTGAGGGATATTTCCAACTAGGCTTAAATGTGAATGAAGTTAAGATATGCTTGGTGATTTATATCATTCACTGCTGTAACATGGGCAAGCAGAAACACAACATTACAGCATATATTTGTGTTTGGTGATTATTTTATTCTTTTTGAAGAAATTACCTCCATGTAATTTTGTATGAAGGGGTAAACTATTGCTGGTTTGTGGCATTGTTTTTTGTGATTGTGACCTTGGGCACCGTTGGTTATATGCTGATAACCTCGTTTTACCAGATCACAGATAAGTTTGTAAGAATGGTCAGAGGCACTGTTGCCAGTTAAATACAATTTTATTAAAATTCTAAAGCTCCTGTGGGCAAGTTAGTATTAGTCTAAAAAAGTTCCACCTTAAAAATAGGGGTACATGCTGACCCTGGAATCCTTATAACTGAGAATCAGTTAAAACCCAATTAAGCTAGACTGCTTGGGGAGGAATAATAAAGAAAAAGACAAAATACAACTAAATACACCCAAGTGGCCCCCAAAAAAAGCACACTCACACCACAAGCCCTGGTGAATACAACAAAAGAAAAACTCCCCTTCCTCTAGTCTCCTCAATCTAAATAAAACCAGCACAGGACCCAGGGACAGCATAGATCCTCAGGTGGGTTAAAAACAGGCCAGGGAACTAAACAATAAAAACCCTTCTTTTACTAAAAAAAAACAATAAAACTCTGAAACAGTAATTAAAACAATGGCTGAAACAGTAGCAGGTCAACCTGCACACAAAAGAGAGATCAAATTAGATCTGCGTCCCAAACAGTCCGGTGATAATAAACTGCTTCTACCTTCTCTGCAGTAAAACCAATCCATGGTGTTCTGACAGTCAGTCTCAAAAGGTGCTGCCTCTGCAGGCACCCAAAGCAGGATCTGATCTCCTCAGTGACCTACCTGCTCTTAAATGTAGGTGCTCATTACAGCCAGGTGTGCTCCATCACAGCCTCTTCCATATAGGGTAGGTCCCGCGTGACGTCAGCGCTACATCCGGGTCCCGCGGGTAGGCAAAAACAGTACTGTTCTCGTCTACTGCATGACAAAACGGGGGATTTATAGCGTACTTTTAGTTTGTTTATTTTTGGAATCTAAGCAATGCCTACGACTTGTTGTGCTCCCGGTTGCACAGAGAGGCATTCCAAATCGTTGGATGTATGTTTCTGTCGTTTCTGTTAATTTGATTTCATGACGAGAGAGAGAGGGAGAGAGGGAGAGAGAGAAACTTTGGTAGAACGGCACAGAGTAACAATAACTGACTCGATAAAGCTGTTGCTAATCAGAGAAATGAAGTTATTTCCTGATTGTTTCACAGCGGTTACATTCAGCAGGTAAACATGCTCATGGTAAGACACCTAAGCTCCCCGCAGCCCCACCACCAGTTTCCCTGTTCTCCTCTGAATAGGCGCTAAAACTGCATCTTTAAAATTAACTGAACCTGTCTGAATCACAATGAAAAGTACTACAGCTCTGTGCATGTGCATAGTCAAGAAACCACGTCTACCACCAATTTTCCCACCAGCTGCGGCAGTGTGGACATGACATGCACATCAGTGCTTGTTGCTGGACGATAGTCACAGCACAATGAGCAATGCTGTTCGTAAGTGCTTGCGCGACCGCTACAGAGACCAAGTTATTCAATTTAATCTTGCCAATAAAACTTTCGACCCGAATTCAATTTTCCCCTGCCGACGTAAATGACGTGAAGTGAGGAGAGAGAGATAGACTTTTTCTAATTCCTGCTTGTTTTATTCTTCTGGATCCGTTGCAGTTCTCTCCTCTGTTGCCTCCGATTCCTCACTCTTTCTTCCTCTCCTCCTTCATCACTAACTTTGACCTTAGATGTCTCACCTGCATGACAGTTTTTCTGATTTCAACCAGTTGAGCATATTTGCGAGAATGAATGAAGTAGAGGCCACAAGTTAGGTGCGCATATACAGTACAATACGTTGAAGGAGATAATTTCTTCTATACTTCATCTTAAAATGAAGCGCAGAAGACTTCCAAATAAATACATTTTTGTGTGAATATATTTTTATTTATTAAACTTACAGTTTTTGATTTTCATTTTTACAAAGGAAATATTTATTTACACATCTTTATGGTGTGTGTGTGTGGGGGGGGGGGGACACTGTCAGACTGCCATTGCATTGTTCAAGTCACGCATCCCCTAGTATGTTTTTGTTTGTTTTGTTTTGTTTGCATTTATGTCCACAAATAAGTCAGAAGGGACAGAAACGGTGTGAGGAGCAGAGGTCTCAGGCTATATAGTGCTCATTGTTTTACAAGTTATTAATAGATTGTCAAGCACTGAGCAAACTGACCTAGTTAAGGCCCTTTCAATGAGTTTTGTTTCTGTTTGCTGTGCTGTCCGTGGGCTTTTGAGGGAATGGACAAGTAGTATTTATCTTGTGCAGGGAGCAGATGAGAGCAGAGCTGTGAAAGCCATGGCATACAGCTGCACACTGGTGGTGGTGTGTTTACTTTTGCTCTGCTTCTCAATACAATGCTGTGCTAGAACTTGATCTATTCGCCTCTCCTTTTATTTCATAAGTAACTCAGGAATCATCTATCATTATTTCCCACAAGAAGAAGAATGGCTTTTATTGTCATGGAATGGAGTATGCATGAATTCTTTAGTCTGTCTGAATGAGGGGTTACATTTCCTGTCATTGACTCAGCATGTGTTCCTCATCCTTTTTCCCTTGTGACCTTCTGTAAGTTATCTGTCCTTTTATCATAAATTATGTCCATCCAGTGCTCCCTTCTGTGCCTGGGTCATCTTTTGAAACCACAAAGCATGACAGAACCCGTGTAAGAAGATTTTAGTCAGTTCCATGTTTTCCTTTCTTAATGCACATAACAAAAAGTAATGGTGTCACTCAAAGTTTCACTGCTATAAATGGATACAGTTTTTTTTAAGTACAGTTTTTTAAGAGTCAGTCATAAAAAGGATAAGATCAATAATAATTTTTGAGTTTTTGACAAAAGATTTGAATCTGTTAACTTTCTCTTTCATTTTCTTATAGCATCAACAATTGCATTTCTGTGCTTTAGCAAAAACTTATCAGACAAATTCCTTTGCAAATAAACTGATTAACCTTTAACATGTTTTATCGAATTACAACTACAAACTTTGATTCATAGTTTTTCGGATATATTCTGACTGACCATCACAAAGTTTTGTAGAGACTAAAAAAAAGTGAACCAGGGCAGTTGTCCAATTTATGTTTAACATTTCATTTCCAGTTAACACATACAAAAAAGTTGTCTGTTGGGTTAAACAATTATGTACTGTTTTTTAGAATAAAATCTAATTCACCCAACAGACTTGTTTATGTGTTAACTGGAGGTGAAATGTTAAACATACATTGGACAACTGCCCTGGTTCACTTTTTTTTGAGTATCTACAAAACTTTGTGAGTTCACTTTTTTTGCATGTAATTGGGAAATGAAATGAAAATTACACATGGTGTTTTGTGTTTTCTAAGAGGAATGGTGAGATACTCACCATGTGAGGTGGAGCCACATGGACCCTCTCCTTGAAAACTCAAGAGCAACCTTCATTAAACTTTTGAAACTGAGAGCTATTTCATTGATACTGTGTCATACAAAGGTCTATCAGTACTGACCTTTAAACTAGAAGAGTCAGAACTCATCTTAAATGTATGTAAAATAAACACATTTTTATGCTTTTTTTAGATAATGTAATTTATAAATTATTTAAATGCAAGTGTGACTACAAATTAAGAGCAACAGCATAAAATAACATTTTAGATGCAGCTCACTGGATGGTTGTGCCATTTTTAGAACAGGCTCAAGGGCACCACATGTGGTCCTTGGGGGCTACCTGGTGCCCACGGGCCAATGAAGAATGAACTGATGATAATGATATTGAAGATGGCTGACCCAGGATGATGAAGAGGATAACTGAATTAGGGGTGCAAATGAGAATGTAAGCCTGGCACTAGGGGTTCTTGGTGGTATGAAGAAGACTCTGATGCCCTCTGGAGGCACAAGACTGGCTGTAGAAGCAGGACTGGCTGTGGAGCAACTCTGCTGGTGGCTTGAACGACTCTCCTGCGACTGACAACCTGGAGGGATTTCCAATGGTAGAGGTCTTGGAAAACTTAATTGTGCATGTGGGAGGCTTTGCTTTAGGGATCATGGAAAGTGGTCACAATGGCTGTGCCAAAGTGAAGCAGCGGTATGCTGGCAAGAAACACCAGGCTGAACCACTGAGATGATTGGCTGTCCCTTGGTCGTGGATGCTGCAGTGTCAGGGAGAGTTCTGATGGCAGAAGCAGAGACTGCAAGTTGACGGCACCGTCTGTGGCATGCAGATCAAGAAGGCTGTGCCAGAATCTCTGAGCCTTGTGTGGAAGCAGCAGCTGGCTGGCTGAAAATGTCAAGCTGCTAAGGGTTGACCAGAAGTAGGGAGTCTCAAAATGCCGACCAAAGTTTGCTTTTTTTAATGGAAGGTTAATTAAACTTACAGTATTGGTCCAGAAACCGATGAAGGAAATCACAGAAATGAGGTGAAGCATAGAGCAAACAACAAGGAGCCAGAGACCAGACCATGAAAATACCATAAAGCACTTTGCATTGTCTCTGTACTGAAATGTGCTATACAAATGAATTTGCCTTGCCTTGCCTTGCAATGAAAATAAGACTGCTTAAATACTGGGAGGAAAGGGAGAATGAAGGCTTGAGGAGCAGGTGGACTTAATCAGATGATAATAAAAGCACAGATAGTGAAGGCTGAGGAGAACAAAAGGGATAGCAATGATAAGACAGAGACAGGGAAGAAACAGAACACAAAAACGACAATGTATACAGAGACTCAACTAAATAAACCCACTGATGACTGAACTGAAGACAGAGGCAGGAAAATAAGAATCTAACTGAAACAAGAGAGTCCCGTTCATACTTACCATGAATGACTCGTAAGTAACAAGTATGGAAACAGAAGTGCAATACAGATGGTTTATCGTAAATGCAAGTTGACTGGGGTTTTGGCTGGCTGGGAAGACTCTGGTCCCAGACTGTGGGAAGTGAGAGCAGAGGTATGGGCATCTACAACAGAGAGGCTTGTTAGATGGTGAGGCAGATATACGGAAAGATTGGTGGCTGGTGAACTGGAGGGATAATGACCGGTAGCAGTTGATGCCAGTGAGAAGAGGTGTGGCATAGGACTTAGTGGTAGAGCCACACTGGAGGGTGATAGGCCAGGTGGTGGTTGAGGATGCCAGCGAGAACAGAGGAGCTACAGCCGACTGGAGTGCTGGGACGGCTCTAGGGATTCGGAACTGCCAGAGGACTAGATGATGATGACTGAGAAGAATCTTGACGGGACTGGACTGGGAAGAGATATGATCCGATGAGGAGAGGAATGAGGAGTTAGGCGACATGACACTTGGAAACGAGGAGTAGACTTGGAACAACGTTCAGGTCTGGTAAAGCTCAGATGACCTAATGCTCTGGCACCTTCCATCCGTCTCCAGTCGCCTTATGTATGGATGCGAGGTGTATGGATGGAAAACACCTGTGGTCCCCTGTCGGACTCTGCAGGAAGAAGTTAAGAATAACAGCACACCTCTACTGCACAGAACCACATAAATGACAAAGAGTGGCTAACTAAATACATAATTAATGGGATAAATAATGACAGGAAACAAGAAGGAAAAATCAGAATCTACAGACTATCAAATAATACTAAAAGGTGAAAGACTGACAGATGCACAATCCCCAGAACCTAAAACTAAAATAATCAAACAACTGGGGACTGTGGCACTAAATTAAATATGGTATAGCTTATTACCTCCATAAGTCACCTAATTATTAAATAAAATTCACCAGTGGATACCCCTTACTTAAATACAGCTGTTTTGTGTACCTTTTGAAAGTTTGTTAAAAAACATTAGTAAATATTATCCTATCCCAATCTCTGAATATCTCAAAGAGCACTGTACAGTTCAAAAATAGGAGGAGCATGGCACAGCTGCAAAACTAAATATTGCTGTTCACAAAAAAAGGTTACAAACAAATTGCTAGATGAGGAGAACAACCAGTCAGAGGTGATGAGAATATACAGAGCAATCCTAAAAGAAAACCCATTAGAGATGGCAAAAGATGTCAGGATATATGTGGAAGTTCAACCTCCAGCAGAATACCCGCCATAAATATACAGTCTGTGTTGGTGGAATGGTTTAAATCATGTGGTAGAATGGCTAACACTGATGTTCTCAGACGATCTCCTTCTAATCTGGCATCTAATCCAAATCTGAGATCTGTCTGCAGATGTGCAAAACAGGTAGAGGCATGAACCAAAAGAACTGCAGGTGTGCTTGCTTTTGCAAGGCATTGGATTTAGCTAAATGCTTGTCAGACAATAGATTCACATACGATATAGTAACAGTAATAATGATGGGGAAAGTATAACTGTGTTAGTTGAAAGCTACTATGAATGTGTAGCACTTGAGGTAGTTGCTATACTGCACCACATGAGCGGCATACTAACACTAAGACCATCTGTCTGAAGGATATGTATGTCTGTTCAGATAAAACCCACCCAGATACTGCCTATAACAATGTTCCTTTCGACACACTAGCCTTTTTAACAAGATCCAAATGACAACAACTCTAATAGAAAATATTTTTATATCAGTGTGACAAAGTTTATTTATAGCTTGACTGTCATATTCTGGGTTTTGTTTTATGTGTGTCATTTGATTAGTCAGTTTACTTCCCTGTGTTAGATTATATTTCGGTCTTGTTTGGTTTCTATTTTAGCTTGTTTATTGTTTTAGTTTTCCTTGGCATATTATTAGTTTTAGTCTTTGTGGTAGTAGGTTTTGGATTTGTTTAGTTTAGTTCTTGTTTCCCCTCCACTTATCTTATCAGCCTGTTCCCTCTGTCAGTCACTTCACTTCCCCTGATTACCTCAACCTGTCCTAGTTATTTAGAGTCACTTGGTTTCACCTGTCCACCTGTCTATTTAAGCTTGCTTCCCCTGTCACTTCTTTGCCAGTAAAATTTATACAGATGGTTCTAAGAATTTAAAAGGATATGTGGGAATAGGAATATATGTTCCAGAGTTTAAAAAATGTATTTATAAAAGAATATCAGATCAATGGTCGGTTTTTACAGCAGAAATGGTGGCAGTTATATTAAGCTTGCAATGGGTGGAGGAGATTCGACCAATCAGGGTGGTGGTGTGCACAGATTCTAAAGCAGTAGTGGAAAGTATTAAGGGAGAAGGAAATAATAGAAAAGATTTGGTCTTAGAAATTCATAATATTTTATTTATATTATATAGGGGTGGCATAGATGTTTGGTTTTGTTGGGTACCAGCACATGAAGGAGTAAAAGGCAATGAAATGGCAGATAAATTAGCTAAAAGGGCTTTGGAGGGGGAAATAACAATCTCAATTCCTTTTGGGAAAGGGGAAGGGAAATCACTTATTAAAAGTAAAGAAATGGAGGAATGGCAAAAAATATGAAATGAAGATAAGAAAGGAAGAAGATTATATGAAGTGCAAAAGTCAGTTCGAATTCGAAGCATTAATGAAAGAAACAGAAGAGAAGAAATAATTAGTAGATTAAGAATAGGTCATACCTACTTAAATGACATGCTTTATTTAATAGGAAGGAAACATAGTGATAAATGTGAGAGATGTGGAGAAAAAGAAAATGTAGAACACATACTGATGAACTGTAAGTCATATAAACTTGAAAGGGAAGAATTAAAAAGAATAGTTAGAAGTATAGGGCATGAATGGAATCTTAAAGGTATATTAGGAAATGAAGGAAACATAACAGATATTCATAAATTAAGGAAAGAATTGTTTATTTATCTTAAGAATACAAAATTAAAAAATAGAATCTAATAGATGTGACGTAACGCTACTACACACTCATGTACAGTAGGTGGCAGTATGCACCTTAAAGTTGCTTGTGATCCGCCATAATAGAAAAGAAGAAGAAGAAGAACACTTCTTTGCCAGAATGTCTCAGTCCTTATGGTGCGAACTTCCAGTGATCCTTGGTTTGCATGCCTATCTGTTCCTGACCTGTTTCTTCTTCCTGTTTCCGAGCCAGCCCGACCCTTGTCTGTTTCTGTTTTTGACCGACTGGATTTTGGACCTTTTCTGCCTGCTGGACCTTGGATTCTGTTTGCACCCGGACTGTCTCCCTGTTAACCTGACCGTTTCCTGTCTGTAAGTTGCCAAGCCTGTCTTATCCCTTTTTGTTTACTGAGTCGCCAGTTACTCAGATTTGTTGTGGACCTGTCTCTTTGAGTCTCCAGTCTGGACTGCCACAGAAGCTCTGTCACTCCCCTGAATTATTCCCCAGTCTGTCTGCTGCCCGCCACTCCTCCTGCCTGTCTACCCCGAAGACTGTTTTTTGTTGTTGTTTTTTTTTGTTGTTGTTGTTGATCAATAAACCTCCTTAACATTTTCCCCTGTGTCTGGCTGAATACCGGTTTCATGCTTATTCATTACATTGACAGCAAGTGGACGACTTTGAGTGTTGGTTTTTGTAAGCTACCAAATGGCCAGGATATTAACATCTATTCCATGTAAAAAAATATATTTTGTACACACCTGTCAACACCCTCTCAAAGCTTTATTTATTTGTCACACTGTCTTTGTTTCGGTCATCTTGGTTATGTTTAATTAAGGAAAAAGAAGGAAAATAACAGGTTCTGTACAAGCTTTTGTACACAAAGATTACACGTGAGGACTACAACTCTGCTGTGTGTGTGTGTGTGTGTGTGTGTGTGTGTGTGTGTGTGTGTGTGTGTGTGTGTGTGTGTGTGTGTGTGTGTGTGTGTGTGTTCAGAAGATACACAGACAAACATTTCAAAATTCAACATCTCTTATCCTGTTACCAATTACTCATCCTAAGGTACATATAATGGACAGAACAATAGTTTGCGGTGCAGAATAGTAAATGCACATGTAAGTTGGAGGTCAGAATAAAGGGAAGTTTCTTTTTTTTTTTTTTTTTTCAGATTCACCAAAGCTGTAGCTCATGTTGCATTGTACACTTACAATTGATAATGCACATTCAAATGTGCACTATCCTTCAAACCTTTCTGTATTTTGAGATAATAGGTAAGATATCAAGAGAACGCACCACACACTGGTAAATGGAAAGGTAAAGCATAGTTGGTTTTCCAAATTGTTTACAAATAAAGTGTGTGCCAATTTGTATCCAGTGTACAATTTATAGCTACAAGTCCTTAGGTAATTTTTCTTGTAAAAACTCTAAATAAAAACATGCATTCTTTTAATTTTACTGCTTTTTAAATTATTTCTGTTTTACAATTGTGCACTATTTTGTTGAAAGTAAATAAAATAGATTTAGACTTGTGGTTGTAACATGACAAATGTGATAGAGTGAATTGAGCTGTATAAGCCTCAATGTTAGCTAAAACAATGTGTTTCACATTCCTGCCTCTATGAAGCATGTGTTGCTTCCAGCATTGAAAAATATCACAAAATCTTGGTACAGATTTAATTCACTAACACTAAGCAGCCAGTCTCACTGACCGACCTGACACCAATTCAACATGTTAAATTGGCTGCAAAAAAGACTAAAATGACCCAACGATGCGTTGCATTGCAAATAGACAAGGGGGACAACGCTCAGTGATGCAAAAGACATTCCCAACAGTTGATTGTCAGCTTACTTAATGTGAGCCCTAACACCAAAAAATGAAAAACGATGACAGGTTAGTCTCTCTCCCTCCGCTACACATACACGCCCTTACACACAATAACACCAACCCATTAAATCCACTGCCAGCATGCCGTACGCAAACATCACCACATAACACACACTCTTGCTTGGCCACAATGCACCTGATCCTTGCCCACATATGAAAGAAACACACACCTAGTTTCACTTGCCAAAATAATTGCAATGTGGTTGTCTTAGGGAGGGAATAAATCAAGTCAGGGGCTTTGTACTAAGTGGAATGGAAGATAAGTAGAACACTGTGTTTTGTTTGTTCGTTTTCTGAACAGCAGAGTCTAACTCACAGGAATGGTTTTCATCCCACATGTTCTTTCTTGTGGAACTCTTTCACATTTTGTATTCTCAAACAACATTTTGGGACAGGTTGCAAAATATATAGAAAGTATAAACAGGTGCATCTTTGAAAGGTCCTTTCCTCCCCAAAACCTCAAACTACCCCTTGCATCCACTCATCTGTGAGAGCTGCTAATAACTCTATGCTACTTGTTCACCTTTTCACCCCTCATAAGCTTTGCAAATTGTAGAACTGACTGTTCAATGTTGGGTACAGCTTTGCTGCTGACCCTGCGACCTTACACAACCGCTCCCACACACACAAAGCTGTAGAGCTATTCCTGCTGCGTGCACTTAAACACTTAGATGTCAAAGTGTGAGCAATATCTCTTCTTGAGGACATTGCTCGAGTCATAATGACAAGGCAAAAGTTGGTGACGGAAAGTGATACGCAGTCAAGGCACACAGGAGCTTGCCTAAAGACTGCTTTACATCATATCTACTCACTGAGGCAATGCATTCTGTCATTGTAGGATCAATGTCAATACATAGAAAGTTTACAATGGATTTTTATTAAAGTATCAATAATTGCCTGTTTAGTTTTATTCTAATTCATGATTGCTTTGCTGCAACAGCATTAAATGCTTCTAAAGGATGTTGTAACTTTTGCTTCTGTAATTGAAGCGGTTAGATGAGTTGATATTAATTTGAATAATGCTGTGAAGAAGGTGTGACAATGACAACTATAAAGCAAACATAAACTAGTCTGGTGCATTGTTAATCTAATTTTTTTTTTTAGGTAGACACTTTTTTGCAAGCAATCTTATGAAACCTTAAGAGTTTATTGATCCACCAGGTTTGTTTGAAATTACTAGACAGTTATTGTGTAAACTAAGACTGAGCTCACTTGAGATGTAGTTTACCTCCAGTAAACTATACACCATAGTGAGTTTTTCTATTTGAAAATGTATTTAATCATATTTACATATTTAAACTGTACTTATTTTTCAAAGCTTCCTCTTCCTCTGGTGAAATCACAACAGGTTTAAGTCAATTGATTTTTAAAAATGTTTTAAAATTTTCTACAGTTGCAGCTAAGAAATCTGAGCCATTTGCGACAACACTTTATAGATTTCCAGATAAATTGGTAAGACATGGACAAAGCTTTGAAAAGGGCAAGATTAAAAACCGAGCAGTTAGTGGTGTAGAATAATACAGTTCAGTATCCAGTTTGACCTTTGTGTACTGTATGTTTTACGTTGAGAAGTAGTGCTGATTAAAGGGTTATTACATTTTTATAAGCAGTAAAGTAGGCCTTTAAGTGCCTGATCTTCCGGTTCAAACTAATTATTGTGTACAAATATACATTTGTAAAATGAGCAGAATAGTGCAGTGACGTGCAGACAGGGGAGGCAAGTGAGGTCAGGCCTCACTTGTCATCATGGAAAGAAAGAAAATATATAATGATACTATAAATTGTGATTCACTCAGTCATTTGTAATAAGTATTTTTTTTAATCTAATTTCCTCATTTTTGATCATATTCTCATCGCAGACTTTTCACGATTTTTCATGTAAATCCTTGGTGGCGCTTGATAGCGAAGCCGGTGAGGCTGCAGCGAGCTTGGCCTCCCCTGGGATTGCACAATCCCATGTTAACTGCGCTGGCTTTCATTCCGTCAATGCATCTTCCTGTCTCTAGATCATAAATTCAATTGTTCAAACAGTTATGAACTGATTATCCACTATTTAATGCATGTGGATAGCTTATTGCGTTTCGGTCATCTAACTGTGTGCAAATAACATGTTTTCGTGTGCTGCTGGGCGATCATAACCGGCAAAGAACTGGTTGTAGATGAGGGCGGCAGTTCCTTGGCCTCTAAGGCAGGGGGTGCTCAATGGGCAATGCTTGTGAACCCAAAACTGTAGAGTGAAACCAAATTATGGATGTATATGTTAAACAAGAAAAGCACTAAAAAGACTTAAACATACAGCCGGAGCGGGACTGATCAAGGAAGGCTTTCTTCCCTGGCAGTGATCTCCATTGAGACTGAGAGACTTTTAAAACTGAAGAAGATAAAGAGGACTATTACCGAAAGTGACCGATATTTTTGTGCAGAAAGAGCGTGGCATGGACTTCATATAAGTAGAGGTAAGACAGCGATAATTATTCATGTTTTGTTGTTTTATTGAAATGTGCGTAATGTGTGTTATAGTTTTTGAATGTGTTACAAAGAAATCCATTGTAACTCATACACTTTTACCAATCAAATGACAAATAATTTAGTTTTATTTATTTTTTCATCAAAGAATCAATATTTTTTCCATGTATCTTGGTGATTTGGCTCAATCAGTCTCCTTCAGCACTTTGCAATGAGTCTACTCTGTAGAGTGTATATATTTGTAAATCTGACTCTGATGATGTCAGTGCCTCACCAGCTATGAACCCTACCGCACGTCACTAGAACAGTGAGTACAAACTTTCTTAAGTAAGTGCCTCCATGAATATGCAGATCACATGCTAATGACCAAACTGCTCAAATTTATGGGAGGGGGATATGCAAATGAAAATACATAATACCCGCAGAGCAATTTTCCAAACCTGAAACTGGTAGTTGATGCAGTTTTTGCCTCTAAATTTAGTACCTTTGAAAGTCGGGTGTAAACTTGCTTGCATGAAAGGCATATGGTCCTTGTGGCCAGAAAGGAGGCATTGGTATATTGACAGAAGAAGGACAGAAAGTCTGTCTGCGTGTGAATACATTTAGGCTGTCAGAAATAACAGTAAAATAATATCACTGGGGAAAAGGAACAGCTCCCTTGGAGAGATTAATGCAGAATCAGTGGGACCGCTCGTGCGTGGGACGGGGGCAACGCTGTACTTCCCCTTATGCACTTTTACCAAGGCGAAAAACACTGAACTTGATCCTAAGCATTGTGGCAGTCTTTTAAATAAACAAAGTTGGTTCCAAGTGAAGAGTCTAGGAGAGGAGGAAGTAGTGACCGAGTGTCTGTTTGTCCCCCGGCGAAAGTGCCCTAAGAGTCTGGCAGTGGATGGGTGCAGAAGGATGCTGTCCTACAGAATCAAAGAGCTTGAGAACTAGAGAAATAAAATAAATCAGTGTTTCATTGCAAAACAGGTGTGGTGTTATGTGTGAAATATCACACACGTTAAAAGAGCTTGTTGAAAAGTGAAGATTGTTGCTTTGTCAATTGTCAATTCCTATTTTCTGTGAGAGGGCTGTGGGTCAGGGTCATCATTCTGAGGAGGAGGGAGGCCAGGAGGGAGATGGATGCCATCCCTCAGTGCAGCACACCACACACCTTGATGATCTTGCACACCTTCCTCGGAGACCCCCAACCACCACCACCAGCATTTTCCTAGACTGATGACTTAATCCACAGTAGAGCGAGCACGGTTGTGAACATAATTGAAGCACACCTCCTCTGTGCTCTGGAGAGTTTGGACAACGGGCTAGGAGCCCCAGCACCTGAGAGGTTGGCCATTGTCCTTTTTGTGGTTTGTTTTAATTTGTGCCTAACTAGTCTAATTAGATATTGCCAGAATTATGCAGGCTGTGCTGTCTGCACGGCCTGTTCTCTACTATTTTTCCCTCACAGGGGACTGTAGTTGACAGGTGGGCGTGGTGCACACCTGCAGCTCATTTCGGCAGCTCCGGCTGGAGTTTAAAAGGAGGTTGCAGTCAGCTGATGGATGCCGGAGTGTTAAACCGTTGTGGTATGCTTAGTGGCCACTGTCCTTCGACAGTTCCTCATTTCTGTGTCTCAGATATTCCAGATTATCTGTGCTAACCTTTGTCTCCTGTTTCTCGTAGTTCATTTTGTGCTTTGGATTACTCACCGGTCGCTTCTCCTAGCGCTAAAGACTGGCTCCTAAATCCCCGCCGCTCAGATCCTGCTCTGGCATTCCCCTCGAGCCTTCTTGGTATTACCAAGCCGGACAACAGTTCCCGTCCCTGGATTCCCCCCCGGTTCCTTCACCTGCTCTCCGTTCCTGCTCTCTGCTGTGGTGCTGCTGGGCTCCCCGCCTTTGTTCCACCTGCTAGCTCACCTGTCGCTCAGTCACCTAGTTCCACCAAGAGTTAGAGAACTGCCGAGTCCGTTCTTCCACTCCATCTCCCCGGACACGTTCTCCATACCTGGCGCCAAGCAGAGCTTCACGCAGCGTAGATTCCCGCACTCTCGTAAATCTGTCCCTTTCTCTCCCGCAGTACCTTTTGATCCCGACGTCCCGATCATTGTCTGCGGCTCACTCTGTGAGCATTTATTCATGTTTATCAGCCTAAATCAGGGGTGTCAAACATTGAGCGAGGAAATTTCACTACTGGATTTGTTGCCCAGGTGGCATCGTATCACAGTTCCACACTGGAATTCAATGAGCTCCTGAGAGCAACCCATTATTTCACAAATGTTTATGAAAACAGTCTGCGCGCATAGGTGCTATATTTTATACACCTGTGACCATGGAAGTGATTGGAACAGCTGATTCCAATAAATTGGATGGGTGGGCAAATACTTTTGGCAATATAGTCTATGCATGTCTATACACTTAATGTTTGAACTGTCTTTTATTTTGAAATTCCAGAACAAATCTTAATGAGCTTTGTTGAGCAGCATCTGGAGGTGTTCTCCTGTCATGCTGAATCGAAATTGTCACTTAAAATGTAAGGGTTAGTGGCAATGTTGACAGCAACTTAGGTCAAAGTGACTATATATAGAGATTTTGAAGGGCTTTTATTTTCAAATCCCACATCAGATGTGGATGGAATTTGTTGAGCAACATCTGGAGGTGTTCTGCTGTCAGGCTGAAGTGACAGTATCCACTAAAAATGTACGGTGTAGTGTAAACATTGACAGTAATTTAGTTTAAAGTGACTAAATATAGAGATTTTGAAGGTCAGCTCTGTCATGTGTACGACCAAGCCATAAAAAAATAGCAACACACAAAACATTTAAAACTAGATAAAAATTAATAAAATAAAGAACACCTGTGGCTGCAACAGTGTGTGTGTGTGTGTGTGTATGTGATCATTCTTCAAGCATGATCTGCATACTTGATTTAAAATCCAAAATATCTACACATCTTCACTTTGGCCTTTAATATGTATAGGTATGTTTCCACTACAACCATTTTAGGAATCCGGGTAGTTTTACAGTTATAGTGTTACAAGTGGCAGGACAGCAACCCGCCAGGATTTGAGTTTGAGAACACTGTTTAAAACACAAGGGCCCACACAAGAAGTAGAGATTATTAATCATCTGTAGATTGAATCCTGATTAGTTTGAAGATGAATTTTTGTTCCACTTTAAGTAAATTTCATGATTAAAAAAGTACAGAAAATTGAAATCAGTTCAATGGACAATCCTCAATATTTGTAGTATATAGCTTCACCAAATAGCAGTTTATTTTTCTAAATATTAGAGATTATAACTACCCAAATGTATTTGGGTAGTTATAATTTAATAGTAAAAAACAAGTATTCTAACTAAAAAGCAGCATAGACACACTTGTTTTGTGTTTTCTTTTTGTGTGTTTTTTTTGTATGTGTTTCTTACCAAGTAAACTAGCTCTTTGAATTTGTAGTTTACATCCTCTTCTTGAGTTACACTGCAGATAAACAAAATGTGCAAGTGGAAAAAAGATAAACCAAGTGTAACTTACGATGTTAAAGTAGTTCTGGAATCATTATCAGATACCAACAAGAACATCATTCAATTTAACTGTTGGAATCCTTTTATTTGAAACTATTGACTCTGTTCTTAATGCCCCACAAACTAATTGTTTGCTTGTGACAACTTTGTTCACCTTTTTATATGAAAAGGTGGCATCAACTAGGTCTCTTATCTCACATTATGTTTTCCTTCAGTCTAAGCTCCCTTTTTTTGCGGTTCTAGCCTTTGACCCTTTCCTCTTTACTGGGGATTGGTCTTGATTTAAACCCAGTAAGTTCCTCTAATTATACTGAACCCCCACAGAGGTTATGCAGTCTGCAAAATTACAGCAACTGTGTGATGTCATCATGTCAACAAGAAAAAATATCTGTCTCTTATACCTTGTTAAATATATGCAACAAAGACAAAGGTAGGTTCAATCCAATATTAGCAAAGTGTGCCAAATAAAGTGGCCTGTAAGTGTAGCTTAAAAGTCTGAAAAATCACCTCATTAGAAAATCTCTCTTATTGGCTGGACATTAGTATGCTGAGGGTAAGAGCTAGGAAGTCTAAGACAATGACCAACAGGGCTATATACTGCAGCTGAGAATCAGCATTGTAATATTTTTTGTTTTTACATTTGCATTTCTAATCTGTTAAATAGCATTGCCAGATTGACTGCCCACACAGTTTACCCACAGCAGTTTTGAGATTTTTCAAGGGGCTGCTTGAACATCGTTTGAAATACTGTTTTCATCTGGTTCGTTTCTTCTTTTGACTTTTACAACAGATAAACACACCCATAGCATTAAGTGAAAGAATTTAGCTATGTCCTGTTTATTCATTCATTATTTTTAATGACTGTCAGTCATAGCCACATGATTTAATAGAGTTGTCAACAAAAGAGCTGTCATTTGTTGACAACTCTACTCTACTGTGCTGCTGCCAACCTCTATATAGCTAAAAGCACTTAGGTATTTTTGAAAAGGCTCAGCAGCTGGCTTTTGTCAAGATTTGGCCTCTAACTACAAGTATATTAACCTGGCTCTCGCCAGATGGATGCATTTCTGCTAAGCTCCACATGGTTCCACACATCTATCTGCGATTACTCCATTGGAGATGTATTTCAGAAGGAGGGGCCTTATCAAAAACCCTTGCATATGACTGGGTAAACTACTTGTCCATCAATTTTATTGACGCGCTACAAGCTCTTGCTAAACCCGGTCGGGAGACAGTCGAAAACACTGCGAGCTGCCATTGTTGTCTGAATCAGAACAGTCACTTCTCTGAAACATCACCTCTACGAAAACCCGCCCGGCGATCCTGATTGGCTTGTCCAGTTTATGTGGTATTGAAATCTCTCCCATTGGCAGCGATTCCAGATGGATATGTGACAACTTGACATTAACATAGACAAGGTTAAATTTAGGGCTTGATTTGGGATTGGGTTAAATTAAGGGTTTGATTTGGGATTAGGTTAAATTAAGGGCTTGACTTGGGGTTTTGTTAAATTAAGGGCTTGTCATAACAAAGACATGTTAAACAATGTCAACTGTGCTTTAATAGTGTCATAATTTACCGAATGACAATTAATGACAACAGTCCTAAATATTCATAATGAGTCATTTATGTTCATAACCGGTGTTATGTCATGTTTATGACATTATAATGTCAGTCTTATGTACACCCCTTCAAACAAAGTGTTACCGGTTATTTTACTACTTCATCTATTTGATATTAATATGCACTCACCTGTCAGCATTTTACTGTGATTGCCTGCTTGTATAAAGTGGCTGTATTTGGCAAAATCCATAAAATGGAGAAAAAGTTACAAGATGCAGGTGTTAGCATTGGAAAGGCTTGCTTTATTATTGGACACGCTGGCATCAGCATCAAAGAGGGTAGTGACTAACATGCCTTGGTTGGCCATCCACTATATTAGATGCTTAAACAAAACTTTATAAATATGGTTGACATATAAGAAATTTACTACTGAAGCTGCTACCCCCGCGACCCGACCCCGGATAAGCGGAAGAAGACGGACGGACGGACGCATTATAAGAAATTTATAATGCATTGTGTTATGCCAGAAGCTGTTTGAATATGATTATTATTATTAATTATCTGCACAGTTAAGGACTGCACAGTGGCGCAGTGGGTAGCGCTGTTGCCTTGCAGCAAGAAGGTCCTGGGTTCGAGTACACCCCTGGGTCTTTCTGCATGGAGTTTGCATGTTCTCCCTGTGCATGCGTGGGTTATCTCCGGGTACTCCGGCTTCCTCCCACAGTCCAAAAACATGACTGTTAGGTTAATTGGCTTCTCCAAATTGTCCTTAGGTGTGAGTGTGTGCATGAAAGGTTGTTTGTCCTGTTTGTCTCTCTGTGTTGCCCTGCGACAGACTGGTGACCTGTCCAGGGTGTACCCCACCTCTCGCCCAGTGAACGCTGGAGATAGGCACCAGCACCTCCCGCGACCCCATGAGGGATTAAGTGGTTCAGAAAATTGATGGATTATTAATTATAATTTGGTGTTCCTATTTTAATAATAGGTTATTCAAACTCAAATAGTAGCTATAACAAAATATGACTCAAATGGTGGTGATACCAGCGGAAAGCTTGTAATAATTTATAACACTAATGCATTTATTAATTAGCTGTTATGAACTCATTTATGCCGGAACAAGATTATGTGATCAGCTTCGGACCGATGAGATTTATCCAGCAAGCTATGAGAACCCCAATATAACTGCAATTAGAGTTTAAACCCTTACTTATTTATCACCAATCCAATGATTGTGTCTCTGTTTTAATGTCAGATGTTAACAAGAAAAGTGGTAACTCTATTTGAGTTATCATGCAACTGTGAATTGGAATGAACACAAACAATTAATATTCCACAAGCTGTTGCTTTTATTGAACCAAAGGCAATTCACTGTTACAATAATTATCTGATTTAACATCTGTGGGAACCCTACTCACTACTAAACTTAACATGCAAAATATATGTGAAAACAAAGGTAAAACATTTATTAAAATAAGAAGTAGCAAATCTTAGTTCACTCAGTTGTTTAAACAACACATTGAAGATGTCGGCATTTAACGTAGCAGCATTGCCAGACAAAACAGCTTTGAGAATCCCACTGGACGCTTTAATGTTTTCCAACAAGCTAGTTCAGCTTAGCTAGCTACAGTTTAGTTACGCTACACCCTTTCAAGATGGCGACTATGACGACACGTGACCTTATGCATCGCCTTGCGTGATGCGTAAGGGGAGGTCTTAATGACGTAACCAACGCTTATGCTGATGTGGGGTGGTATGGCAAGCCGATTTAACATAAATTCGGTTTCGTCTGACTATGCGTAATTACATTCCAGATATCTTAAAATGCATTTTGACTAGACAAAACTACATTTGGACTATCCGGAATGGTAATTTAAGATATCTTTATTTACATTCTGACTAGGAAGAATAATAATTCAAGATATCTTCAATTACATTTTGACTAGTCAAAATTCCTTTCAAGATATCTCAAATTACGTCACCAGATTCGTCATTGAAAGCGTCACACATCCGTAATTGTAATTTAAGATATCTCGAACGTAATTATGACTAGTCAGAATTACAATTTAAGATATCTGAAATAAGATATTGCGTGTAAGCCTCTTATTGGCTGGAAACTGCCCAAAGCTGCCTGAACATTCAATGGCGCTGGCTGTTTTCGACATAATTGTAAGAAAATGCCACAATATAGAAAGAGCTTTTTCAGTATGGGATATGCATAGAAGGCGAAAATAGTATACTTGAAGAATGCTTAAGAGATTTGCAAAGAATTTCGGATTTACTTGCTGCAGACACACACAATGCACTGAAAAACGGCTAGCTGAAAGCGCTACTATTGACTCATGTCCAAGCTGGAAATAAGGAATATTCCTCAGCCCGGGCCAGTTCAATTAATAACCAGATGCAGTTTTTATACTGTGGTAAAGCTATCTGCCTCTTCGGAATTATGGTAAAGCCAGCTAGCTCTTGATTTTGACATGCTAGACGGCACAAGGCATTACAGCACTCTCCTTTAGCTCCTCTGAAAACAAAAGCGCACGCCTCCGGTTCCTGTGTGATGAAATATGGCAAGTCGTTTTGTAATTCAAGATATCAGTCATTTTGACTAGTCAGAATGTCAATTTAAGATATCTTAAATGGAAAAGCTGAATAATTCAAGATATATCTAATTCATTTAGAGATATCTTAAAAGGAATTTTGACTAGTCAAAATTACAATTCAAGATATCTTAAATTTAGTTTTTACTAGTCAAAACTACCTTTCGCCTATCCAAAAATACATTTAAGATATCTTGAATTATGGTGGCATTTGAGATATCTTTAATTAGAATTATGACTAGTCAAAACTAAATTTAAGATATCTTGAATTGTAATTTTGACTAGTCGTAATTTAATTGTAGATATCTGAAATGGGTATTTCAGATAGTCAGTAATTCATTCGAGATATCTTGAATTGACTTTTCCATACAACTCAATGGAAAATCTGATGTCATTTCAACTAGTCAGAATGTAATTAGAGATATCTTGAATAGGTTTTTTGACTAGTCAAAATACAATTAGAGATATCTTAAATTGCTAAAACGTCTAGTCATAAAACAATTTGAGATATCTCGAATGTAAAACCCAATTTATGTTAAAACGGCTTGTCATAGGGGTGGTACCTCGATCAGAGAGGCGACCTGGATGAGGAGTTCGTCTCTCTGGGTGTTTTGGGTGCTTTGTTCGGCCAAAACGAAAGCGTGGTCCCTTTTACGATCACTGGGAGATAAGGCGGCTCTCAGTCTTTTATAAGAAGGCAGAACGCTTGTGCGGTCGGGTAAATAGTTATCATAGCAACCTTATCTCGGTCGGTGACCATTTTGACCGTGTTGCATGATGGGAGTTGGTGGCCATTTTGACTACATTGCATCATGGGAAATGTAGTCTGTCACATCCCGACAAGTGTTCCATTGACAGAATTTGAGAAACTTGAACTGGACCAAGGAGCAGCGCCTCTGTCCACACAGCTCTGGGAGGAGAATGGTGTTGAAAGGTAAATTAATCATGGGATCAAAATGCGAAGAGGCAGACTTTGATGCACATTTGAGCAGATTAAAGAGACATTTTCTCTGCATGTATTTTCTCTGCTTTTATGCACCAGCTTGGAAAGTGAGAATTGCTCCGTACTGCATCCAAAGGCCAGAGATGAGATGGGATCACAAGCGAACTTCTAGAGGACCATTTAGGCTATGGATACTGACATCATCATGTACAGTACAGCAAATACTTACTCACCTCTTTTACATCTTCTCTCTATAGAGTATACTATTATTATATACTAATACTATATGTATTATTGTACTTTAGCTTGTCTTTGTTTATAGTCATATTAAATAAACTTAATTATTAATTTCTAAGAAGCCCGTTTGTCAGATTAAAAGTATCTGATAAAAACAACCTCTAATTAAATTTATTAAACATACTTTTCATTGACCATACTTTTTCTGCATGAAAAGTGTTCTTTTGCCATTACAAATTCTCAGTTATCCGGGTCATCGCAACAGCTAACAGGCAGTATTAATCTTCATGTACTTAAACCAAGGTAAAAAATACCAAACCTGATCCTAAACATTGTGGCATGCTTGTAAATAAACAAAGCTGAATATTAGCTGCCTCTTAAGAACAGCCTTCAGGTTGAAAAGACTAAACAATTGTATGAAGCTGGACTGACCTGGGTTGCTCTGAGAGATGGGAAGGGGAAGATAAGGAGAGGAAGGCACTGTGCATGTCTCAATGCATGCTTTTCTGTGTGTGTGTGTGTGTGTGTGTGTGTGTGTGTGTGTGTGTGTGTGTGTGTGTGTGTGTGTGTGTGTAGGAGTGTTGACCACACACTTTTTGTCTGACAGCAGATTACAGTGGTCTACATCCAGCCTTGTTTTCATTCATAAAACGGTGAAATTGTGGACAGATCTGGGTATATTTTAAATGGGGACAGGTCGACTGTCTCTGTTAATCAGGATGTGTACATTCTAGAAAAACAGGTCCAGAAGTTATCCATAACTACCTACCACATTGTTCCAATATGGGCTCTGTACTTCCATCCATCCTTCATCTATACTAGCTTATCCGTGCAGGTTTGCAGGGATCTTCGGTGATCGAAGCACAGTTATTTTGTGCTTCCTTGATTGGTGCTTCCTTGATTTGTAATATTTTGACTAAAGGAGTTGTTGTCTTGCTGGAGGTAAACCCAACTGTTTAGAGATGAATCTTGCTGTAAGATTTGACCATACGGCTCCCTCCTGGAGGGTCGACGAGGAGCAGTCAGCCTTTGCATGTTGATATGTAATTGTTTAAATTTAACAACATTTTTTAGCTCTTTAATTTATTTTTACTTTTGTTTGTAGCACTTTGAGACACTTAAATAGCACTATAAATAATATGCATAATTTTAGGAATGGTCACAAGTTGGCTAGTGCCTATCTCCAGCAGTCAATGTGGGAGAGGCCGCGGGGCAAACCCTGAACAGATGTATAATGATGAATAATCTCAGCTCAGCATTTGACATGACCATAGTTGCTGATAGGCTAACCACTAGAATTATGATAAACAGGGAAGTTATGCAAAAAAGTTATGTTTTGCATAAGTTCTGCTGACAACACAACCATGCTAATCTCCAAGCTACTTTCTAATGCATTTAATAGTTTTACAAGGTAGCTGAACAATATCGCAACTAATCTGAACCTCCCTACTTAAATCAGTTACTACAACAAGAATTACCTTCAAGATACAATACGCGTATTAAACTGAAATTTCCTTAAAACTAAGTCTATATTTGGTCATTTGTCTTTTTTTCCACTTCTGCAAAGACTAACTTTTTTCAAAACACACTACGTTTTGAAACTTTGATTTAATTTCCTATTTTTGAACACAGACTAAACAACCTTTTCAAGGAGTCAAGAGTTTTACAGAGTTAACGTGTTGCTTATTGTTTTCATGTAAATGTTTGTTTTTCACGCTCCAGGCTCTCCGTTTATGTAATTTTAGCACTTTTAGGTGTAATACCATTTATGACGTGATACACTCCAACTCCCATGATGCAACATGGTCAAAATGGCAGCTGACTCCCAGCATGCATCATGGTCATCCAGAGACCACCCTTGGCAACAAGATAACGTTGCTATGAGATGAAATACAAGACCTTGGCACGCTCAAATCTTTCTTTTTCACTGGGACCGCGCCAACTGGGAGGACATACTGCTGTTTCATCCCGTTGGGATATTCCCCAACGTGGCACGTGTTCAATTTCTCGCTGGACCGAGAACTTCCAAGACAAACTCATCCCTGGTTTCCTATGCAGGAGGTCGACTTTAAAAAGTACTTTGAATTCACTTCGATCAGAGACTGAAAGCTGCTTTACACTGGTCCGCATTCACAGACCAGTGTGATGCATTCGCAAGCCTCAGAAAGCTATGGTGCATTCAGGAGCATGAGACATTAGATTTTTCATAATAAAAAGCTGGCAGATGTGCATAATCAAAAAATAACAGAAATACATTATAGAGCATTCAGTATTGTAAGAAAGCCCGCACTGTTTCTGGATAGACACAAGTTAAGTTCTGTTCTGTTTTAAGCCTCTTTCCTTGTAAATTAAAATGTCCCATGTTCATGAATGCACCATAGTTTTCTGACGCTAGCGAATGCGTCACACTGGTCTGTGCGCTGTGCTGTGTAGATGCACGTTTGATCTTCCGCTTGAGAGAAACCTTTGTAGCTTCAAAACTCCCGTCGGCTCACACGGTTTACTGTGTGTGAATGACAAGAGACAACAACTAATAAATCAGCCATACCTCGGATAAAATCTTTTGATTTAATGTAACACCCCTAATTTTGTAAATGAATCTGCCAAATAACCACAGTTTTTTTCCCACAAGAGGTACATTAAAACGTTTTGGTATCATTATTTTAAGAACAAGTAACTGCGTTGGTCAAATTTCAATCCGTTTTCCTCGTCGATATTCAGTTGTACAGAGCGATGCCCGCTCCCGCTACAGGGAATACATATCTCGGCAGGCATGCACTTTTTGGAAACATGCACTTTGTGAGGTAACGCAAATGTTTTTGCGAGGTAACGCAAAAGTATTGCGAGGTAACGCAAAAAAAAAAATAAAAATCCCCATGTCCCCTAGAGGGCTCCGTAGCCTTAATGGTTGTTTGAAAGTCAGTTTCTTAAAAACTTTCTTTATGGTTATTTTATTTTCCCAATTTACTATCACTTTGAAAATAAAAAATTTTTAGATTTTGGTTGAAATTCTCTTTTTTTCTCTTTCCCTTTCTGCTTATCACAAGTGGTTAAAATTAAGCTATGGTTTTGAAGCTAAGGTTGCAATTTAGTGGTTTTAACTGTCATTCTTTGCCACCTCTGAAGTCCAAAACTCTTTGCTGTTTTTCCACATATGTGTAAAGCATCTGTTCTTAAATAACTTACATCACAAATAAAACCACATCATTATCACTCTATTTACTGGCCGGAAGGTTAGTGGTTCATGTCACCCACTGTTAATATTCTGAAAGTTAAACAAGCATATTAAACGTTCCTAAACATAGGAGATGTAAGTCACAGGGTTGATTTTCCCCTGCACAGCCGAATTAAAGACACATATTTAAACACTTGCTGCAGTAAAGTGTCAGTCATAGTGCGTGTTGCTGTTAACAGTTAAGTGAAACTACTTAACAGGTTATCAGTTGTTGCTTAGCGCTAAGCTAAGCTAAGTATTCATTGTTGTTTAGTGCTAAGCTAAAATACATTGTTGTTATTTGTTGTAGCGCCAAGCTAAGCTACAGTTGTTGTTGTGTAGTGCTAAGCTACAGTTGTTATGTTGCTGTCCATAGCTGTGACAAAGAATGGATAACGCAGGTTCTCTAGCCAAAGGAGCTGAAGGCTCAGAGCCCTCCATTGGAACGGAGGCCCGAGATGTCATTAGCTCACAACCATGTGAACTATATTTGCTATAGCTACCATTTGAGTTTGAATGACCTATTATTAAAATTATAATAGCAAATTATAATTCATAATAATAATCATAATCCACAGTTTTTTCATGATTAGACTTGCAAACAATAATTATTAGCTTTACCACTTTAATAAAGGAGGACTGGCTAGCGTCAGGGTCATTTTGATGAAGGCTTGTCACATCAGGGGAAGTTTTAATCTGTACATGCCTGGCAAGCCATTACATTCAGGCTATTTGGGCAAATAACTTTTTTTTATTCTTTGAAAATAAGGCTGATTGACATCTGCACTGACAACCTCTACTGCAGGAAACACTGATGCTTTCAGATAATAGCATTAATACTGCAACACTTGAAAGTCATTATTGGCCATGAATGCACAGTCTGAGTGTAATTCTCATCTAAAAAAGGTGTGCAATCTTTGAATATGGAGTGAGCATGGCTATGACTAAGCAAACCCTTAAGAGCTTTTTAGAACTTGATGGAGCAACCAAGACGGTTAGGCTAGTGTGGTTGAAGAAATGTAAGTAAAGACATCTATTATTTAAGAAATAATTATGCAGTGTGCTGTCTGTCAGCCAGTCAATCAGAACAAGGCATTTCATTAAGGTGCCTGTCATTATGTAGCGCTTGAGGCATGCCTGTCATGCACAATGCACATGTACAGACACGTGAACACAGACACACATACAGTATAAGAAGGGACAACACAGCACAGTAAGAAACGCCTGGTACAGACTGATGTCAGAGGACAGGAAATAAAACAGAAACAAAAAGATTTAAAACAAATCCATTTGAAAATTGTGATGACTTGATTATCACTTGTAAACTATAGTAGCATGTTTAACAGCAGATAAAACTACACTTTCACTACTACAGTTACCATCTGTCTTGTCAAATCATGAAAGCCAGATTAACTAAGAATCCAGTGAATCCAATTTTAGTACGAAATATTATGGACGATTGACTACTACAACAGCTGAAACCAAAAATGTACAAACACTATATGAAACAGTGGTAATATTTTTTCACCTCTGTCTGGCATTAAATAGGCTAACATATTTATTTTTTAGGTTCAGGTAAGACAAATTAAATTTCCATTTGCTACTGTAAATACCAGAATAATAACAAAATAACTAAATCTACTGCAAAGTATTGCAGTCTGCTATCTGACTTAGACTCGAAACTGAGTTCATTAGTTGCTAAGGAATATATGCGTGCTTATGCCCTTCAGAAAGTGTTGTTATTGCGCAGTACAATCAACTGTTTGTTTTTTAAATGGAAAGATTATGTCTTATGTCTCCACGTTATCTGTAATTATGTGCAATCTGAGTTGGTGTCTGCCTAACCAAAATTTTCATTATGGTAACACATAATGAAAATAAAACCTGTTAATTTCTTATTCAAATGAGCAAGATATTTCCTATTGATTTCTTCGAAATAATAACAATACATAGACAGATTATTATACCTGCGACTAATTTGGGGATGACAACTGGAGTTCACAAAAAAGCCTCTGTCTCAGTCCCTTAGATCCTTTCTTGGTAGAGTTTAAAATGTATGTGTGAGCAATGTAAATAAATCTAAGAGTCGAGTGACGGTGTTACACTGGTACAGGTTTTGGTTTAAGCAAATCAAAACATAACAGTAATGTGACTGTTTAAAAAAATTAGCTAACCAGACATCCCCAGTTCCTGGGCACATCCCCCATTTTGAATGCCCATGCACACACTCAGTGACTATGGCTCTTATCTTCTCCAAAGAAAAACAGATCTGCATTCCAGTGTCTACTCAGGAACTAACTTTTCATTCACTGACCAGGTGTTTTTAGGATTCTACCAAGAAAAACATTAAGATTAATGAAAAAGCTTTCAAACTGTAAACCATCTTGAAGGTTACCCCATAAAACCTCATGTGTCTCCCACTTTGTCTAGTATCCCACATGACGGTTAAATTAATTTATTGCCTGTGAGTCTGGAGAATCCGTCCTGTTTTCATTCCTAGCCACACAGTTTAACCATATTTTTTAAACTTGCGTAACTCTTTATTGCTTTAACAAAAATACATGATTAACATGAAAACTGATTATATATATCCATCACAGTTACTATATATTTTGAAATTTAACTCCGCAACTCAGTAATCTAAGAAATAATGGGTATAAGGTAAAATAAAATACAATGTATTTCCTAAAGATTAAATGCTGGTAAGAAATGAAGAAAAAAAAGGAGTGGTACAGGGGCGGAATAGACACCCACCATGTGTCCAAATAAGCATGACAATGGTCTTGTCTGACAGTCACAGAGAGACCTCAAGGGACCTACATGTAGTGGATGACTCATTAAAGAAACTGGCTGAAAATAAAAGGTTTGTCTGTTGTACCCCTTTTGTTCTACAGTACACATTTAAATGGGTACTGTAGAGCTCGATTATAGCCTAATGCTGATCATTGTAATGTATACCAAATCACTGTAATGATGTTAATACACCTTAAATATCTTAATTGAGCATGTATGGTCTGTCACCATACACGCTGTGTGGAGTACTTTAAGTCTTTCAAACAACTCAAGATGTTAGACAAAAAAGCAAACAAAAAAAAAAACAAATTAAAATTCAGCCACTGCTCACAGAGCCTGCTCTTATTTTGTTACCAACAAAGCTATCATAATAAGAATAGTTATAATTGTTATGATATTATAGCAGAATCCTGAATTGAGCAGGATTATGGAAATATGATTCAAGTCATAGCTCTGATTACATTTTGAAACCGGCTCCTCACTGCATATTTTTCAAGAAGCTGGCAAGATCATAACTGGGTGGCCTGTAAACCGTGGCAACAAGGGCTGATATTGGAGCGTCCAATCTAATCACATTGTACTCAAGATCTGTAACATTGTGAAAGTATCTCCATTCCTCAGGTTGGAGAATGTTCCTGCAATAAGTTGCTACTGCCCCCCCCCCCCCCCAGCCCCCTTCTGCTAGAGTAGGAGACGTGTTTGTTGCATGTAAACAAATAATAACCCTTCATATGTTAAGAAGCTGGACAAGAAGATCCAAACAAATACTTTTCCCTAAGACAGAGAATATCAGCCACCCCAGTTCACGATGGTGCCTCATGTCCTCATAGTGACATATAAGACCTTTGACGTTGTGGTGGACAATTGTTAAGATCTAAGCTAACACTAGCTGGTGCTAGCAGCACTTTCCATTGTTTTGCATAGTGATTTTGGAATCACAGCAAAAAAAAAAGTTATTCACAAAGCACCTTAAACCTTAATGGAGCTCTTAAAGTGGGAAAAAAAGTTAGCAGTAGTGAGGAGGACTTTTAGTGAGCCTAAGAGTGTCCTAAGCAGGGATTATGTCAGAAACAGAGAGAGCTGTTTGGCTGATCAACAACCTAAACAGTGGAAGAAATGAGCAAATAAACTTACTTAAACAATCATACAATCATTAATATGTAGATAAGAAAAGAATTGGAAAAATGCACAAATAATATAATACAGAGGAATGTTTGTATTATTTACAGAAATACTCTTACATTTTAGAAGACATGGAAATAGTCACAGAAGAAATATACCCTTACATAAATGCATTGTATTGTACATAAACATAATAGTAGCTTGAAGGTAGAGTAGGTAATTTTTCTGGAAACGTAAGAAAGAAACGCCCAAGTCCCTTTCCCCCCTGCTTCTTCTCCTCAGGGGGGTTGTGTGATATAATCTCCCAAATACACTCTGGTCTCATCTCTTTCTTCTGAGGCCTTCATCTTCTCGTAAATTTGTGAGACAGTTTGCTACTTGCGACTTTCAAACTTTTTCAAAGTATACGATGAGAGCAGCAGAGCTACAATGAATTGCTAACACTGAAGCTAACTGGATACATAACCGCTAGAAGTGTGCATGAACAGCCAGCAGACGGCAAATAGCAAGGAACATGCACACATATTGGAGTTGCGTGAGCACATCACAATAATTAGAATGTGGGACAGCCAATAAATAAGTGTAATGATCCAGTCTGGAGTGACTGAGACGTCACTCCCTGCCTGCTCTGCTCTGGCAATTAGGTCTGAGCTGTTACACCTGCAGCGGCTCTGATTAAGAAGAGTCGCTGCAACTGGAGAAATCATATACCTGCCTCTCACAGTGCATAGGGTTCTTTTGCCCCTCGTTATCGACTCAAGCCTGGACTCCGGATTTGTCTTTTGTATTTCTCCCTGTCTGGAAACCTCTGCCCAGACTGTACAGCCTGTGACCGATTCTCTCACCTTGCTTCTGGGTTCCCTGTTGCCTCTCCACATATGTGGGTTGTTGTTGCTTAAGTGTTTATCAGCAACTCAGCATTGACCCAGCTCTTCCTGACACCATAAACAGTTTCTTTGCATGCTTTGACTTTCCAAGCAGCAGAAGTTCAAATCTTCCACAGCCAGAAGCACAGCATTAGCCTCTCATCTTGCAACTGCACAAGTGGCATCTAGCTTAAAGGTGCATAGCGGAAGTTTTAAAGTTAAATATTTATTTTCTTTCCCATTCACAAATGACTTCTCTGCTATGCACCCATATTTATTTAGTACCTGAAACATGGGCAGATACATGTATACAGCACTGCACATGTCTTCACCTATTAATTAAGGGTATGGTGTAAATACTCTTTCTAAAATAGAAATCATTTGAACTTTCAAGTCATGGCATTTGCTGTAGTTTAACATCAGAAAGCCAATAGACATTTCCTTCTCTACAAAACTTTATAGGAGAGCAAGAGGAAATAATCACTTATTCAAGTTATCAACCACTTTATTCAACACAACAACCAAATTAAATGGATGCCTCCAGGTATGTTGAAAATGCTAATCATGAGTGTATTTATAAAACTGTGAAAAATCAGTTTGTGCTGCCAGAAATATTAACAAACAGAACAGAAGAAAAGTGGAAAATGTGCAATGAGTGAAAAGAAATGGTCAAGGAAACTGAAAGGACAAATGAAAATTTGGTTTACATTTACATTTCTGTAGAGATTTGTTGTGTGTTTTTCTGTCAGTAGAGCTTAAAGGAAGTGAGTAAATGTGTTTTATTTATTTTACTTAATTTCACAGCAGGTTCACTTTGGGGACAGGAAGCAATTTGCAAGGTTTACTAGAATATTACTTCAGTAAAAATAGACCTTGACCAATGTAAAAACTGCTCCTTTATCAGAGCAATTCAAAATATGATCCTATGTGGGCACAGTTGTTCGCACTGTTCTTGCAGCAAGAAGGTCTAGAGTTCGGATCATGACCTTTATGCATAGAGTTTCCAAGTTCTTCCAGCGCATGTGTGGGTTCTCTCTGGATAGTCTGGCTTTCCACAATTTAAAAACATGTTTGTTGGGTTAATTGTTATCTCTAAATTGCCTTTAGTGTGTGTGTGTGTGGTTGTCAGTTGTGTATTTTCTGTGCTGGCCTGACCATCTGTCCAGGTTTTAACCTCTCATATAATGACTATTGGAGACAGGCACCATGTCCCACAAGACCCTGTAAGGATGTGCTTGTCTCGACAATGAATAGATGGAACGATGAGGGGAGGGGGGGAATCTAAATTATATAAAAGTTGTGCAGCGATTTTTACCAAATCACCAGTGCAACACTTATCTGTGCCCCTAAAAATCCACGTGCAAAGCATGTGATCTATCACTTTCACCGACGTAATGAACTAAACTTAAACAGTGGCCTGTTTCTTTTCTGCATTTTTTTTAGCAACAAAAACAGGAAACACAACACCTCACATCCAGGCCTAGTCTAATGTGAAGGTTTTACATAGACCAGCCAAAGAGACGTTGAAGAAATTTCAAAAATATATTCTTAATTTATTCACAAAACTTATTCAAAAATTATAAATTTGGGCCCAAAAACTGAGGTCAACATAACAAACTACAACTCAGGTAGTAACACAAAGAACTCAAGCACAAAACTAACCTAACAAACGAGACATGAGGGGGAACCTAAATAGTGGCTGATCAGACCACTGCTAATTCACACACAGGGGTAATTAAACACACAAGAACTTAAACAAATACTAGTCAGCACATTACTAAATCTTTAAATGAAATAAATATTACTATTGAACTTAGTTACAAAAAGAATAAACATTAACAAAATGATAAAATTAAATAAACTAAAGGCCAAATTTCCCCTTCCCCTGCCAAACAAATGGAACGACCCGCTGAGGAAGCTTGACAGCCATATAAGGACATCAGCTGGAGCTCATCTGTATGATGATTTCAGCAGCAGGTCCAGAGGAAACTGGTAACTCAAAAGAAGAAATGAATTTGTTGCATTTAACAAAAAAATACAAGAGAACTGACAAACAAAGTTAACTAAATGTGTGCACTGCAAATAGTTAACTAAAGAGTCAGACTAATGAAAACAATTTTAAAGATAAGAATCTAAACTACTCATATCAATATGTAAAGTAATATTAAGTAAGAACAGAAACCCATGACCCTTCCTGTCTCTGTGTGACAGTTGGGACAGCTGCCACATCTACACATAGCCAAATATCTGGTAAAATTAATAATTTTTTATGGAGTTGTGGAAGGTTGTGCCATCCACAAGTAAACTCCATTTTACATCCCTAAGAAGGAATAACATTGAAGATATTTTCTTTTATATATTGAAGACTCTGGCCAAAGTGGACATTTCTAATAACAGGTTGAATAAAAGAAGAGCATAAAGTTGTAGTCAATACATTAGAAAACTATTTTAAAAAATAAATTCACAAAGTGAAACAGATTATATAAATTAATTAAACACATAGACCAAGACCAATGTTTTCAAACTTTTATTTCTGTATGTAATGATGATTTTGCACTTACAAATGTTGAAAACTCATTTCATTTTTAAAGTATTATATCAGACTAATTGAAAAAAAAAACATCTATACAGAAATGTTGGCTTTATGAAAAATATGTTTAATACCTGCTTAAAGGTTGTTATTTTAAAAGGGTATTCTTAATGTCGGGAACAATTTCATCGGAATACACATTCTAGAGCAGGGGTCGGCAACCTTTTTGACTCAGAGAGCCATAAAAGCTAAATATCTGGAAATTTATTTCAGTGAGAGCCATATAACATATTTTAAGACTGAATTCAACTAAATGTGAGTATAATAAGCCTCTGAATTTATTCTTTTAAATAATGTCGTTATAATACTCACCATTAATGCAACTTCTGGTGCTGCATGGATTTGCTGATGGCTTTGTAGTCTGGTTGGTACTTGGTAAGGTTAAGCTTCATGCAAGCATTGAGGCTTTCATCCGTTAAACGTGATCGTAGGTTGGACTTGATGTTGTTAAGATGTGAGAATGACTGCTCACATGCAGACATAGATCCAAACATGGTCAATACAGCAATACTCACACGCTGCAGTGTGTGGTATGTGACAGGTAGCACGTTCCAAGATTTGATAATCAACTGGCCTTCGGGTTGAAGTTTTTTCATTTCTGCCCACATGTGCTTGCTCGCCAACTCTGCTTTCTGTCGTGCAATTCTTTCCAAATCTTCATTCGGTGACTTGAACTTATTCACCCACATGTCTGAGGCCTTCAAGTCAGCCACTTCTGCTTCAAAATCTCTGACGGAGACACCAGGTATTCTAAGTCAGGTCGGCTGTGTTCAGTGAAGACTCGTTTGGATGGGTGATGAACTTGAAAAGACGAGTGTGCTCACGAAATTCTCCAAATCGTGTTTTGAACGACTGTAGGAGACTGGATGTGAAGCCAGCTAGCTGGCGGAGATCAAAGTTTTGAGTGGGCTCACTTGCTGTGCATACATCTTTAAAATGTCTCAATTTTTCAAAATGTAGTAAACGACCTGCTTCAAGATCCATGATAAAGAGCTCCAGCTTGTTTTCAAAAGCAAACACGGCTTGTTGAAGGGATAAGACTGTATTTCCAGTTCCTTGCATTTTCACGTTGAGCTGGTTCAGATGTTCAGTCATATCCACGAGATAGTAAAACTTGAGGAGCCACTCAGTTTCGGCTAGCTCAGGATGCTCAATGCCTTTCATTGCAAGGAAAGTCCGGATTTCGTCCAGGCAAGCTGCAAAACGGCAAAGCACCTTCCCTCTTGACAACCAACACACATTGCTGTGCAAAAGCAGACCATGGTAGTTATTTCCAACTTCATCCAGCAGTGTTTTAAACTGGCGATCATTTAGGGCTCGGGCAACAATAAAGTGGATCACACGAATGACCAGCGACATCACTTCGGCAAGCTGCCCATCACACATCTGAGCACAAAGTGCCTCCTGGTGTAGAATGCAATGGAAACTTAGGATGGGTCTATTTTCATGTTCACGAAGAAGCGCCACAAATCCTTTGTTTTTTCCCACCATACACAGAGCACCATCAGTACACACTGAGAGAAGTTTATCCATAGGTAGATTTTTTCCTTGAGCAAACTCCATGAAAGACTTGAATAAATCCTCACCTCTTGTGGACCCTTTTATTGGCAGAACAGCAAGACTTTCTTTGCGCAGTGTGTCACCAGCAGGATATCTTGCAATCACACTGAACTGTGACAAATGGCTTGCGTCTGTTGACTCGTCCAAAGCCAGGGAAAAGAACAGCGCTGCATTTATGACCTTCACCTGCGTTTCCTCCACTTGGTCTGCCATCATGATGGTGCGATCATGAACAGTTCTTGCTAACAGAGGCATGTCTTTTATCCGTTTGATTATCTTGTCTTTGTTCGGAAGATCATCAAAAAGTTAATTGGCTACATCCAGCATGAACGTTTTAGCATACTTGCCATTTGTCAATGGTTTTCCGTTCCTCACTATTGCTAAAGATCCAGCAAAGCTAGCGGAATTATAGTCACCTTGTCGGGTCCATACGCGGAGCTGCTGCTGGCTAGCCTGCACGCTGCTCAGTAGCTCTTGGCACGCTTTCTTCCTGCTATCTCCTGCCGGGTATTTTGACGCAAAGGTAGCATGGCGTGTGTCGAAGTGCCGCTTTACATTCATCAATGCAATTTTGTCATTGCAAATTAGACACACCGCAGAACCTGCTCTCTCCACAAAGGCAGATTCTTCGGTCCATTCATCCTGAAATGTACGATACTCCTCGTCTTTTTTTCCTTTTGCCATCTTCTTCGTCGAAGGGTTAGCTTTGAGCTAATGCCCGAGCAGAATGATTCAAAAGGGGGCACCTGTTTACCCAGCAACAGCCAATGTAGGCTATTATAATCCAATTAAAACAATGGACTGCTCCCGCAGCCAATAGCATCCCTGAACAGGACATCGGCAGTCGAAAATCGATGCATGGATTAAAACAGGTTTTATTCCATTCAAATTAAATATTTTGTTTTATCTGCGAGCCAGATAAAATCATCAAAAGAGTCACAACTGGCTCGCGAGCCATACGTTCCCGACTCCTGTTCTAGAGTCTTGAATGTGACTATATACAGATTGTGCCAACAGGAATGGTCCCTCTCTGAATGCACCAGTCTTGTGAAATATTATATAAAAAGTGAGTACTTTTTGTTCGCCATCAATTTTTAATCAGTCAATAAAATTGTTTCTGGTATAAAGCTGAAACTCTCACAGAAAATTGAAAAAAAAAACTAATTATTAGCAAAGGACCTGTTTGAAAATTTAATGTAGATTTACCAGAATAACAATGTCCTTCACACCCATGATATTGCAAAATTTCACTTGAGCCTCAAAAGTGGACCTGTATCAAAGACACAGGAAGGATAAAGAAGGCGAATGAAGTGGATTTACATGCTGAGACATCAAAGTAGAAAAGTACCTGTAGATATGTTTTTAAAGGTTTCAAGGACAGAAGAAATGATAGTGATTCTTGATGAAGAAGATGAGTCCAGATCACTAATGGACTCTTAATCAGCTCATAATCCACAGGGCATCTTTAAAAAGACAGTATTGTCAAGCATTAACACATGAAGGAGACAGTAGCAATCATTGAAGCCATGATCTTGATGTAGGAGAATGCACCAAACCTCAATGGGCATATTTTTAAGGACATTTAAGATTTGTCTACCCTTGTCTTTATTTATCTGAGAAAACTATATTGAAACCAAGACGTATAACACATACAATAGGTCCTGTTCAAATATACCCAAAAAGGTTGCTGAAAATCTGTTTTTTTATCAATCCCAACTCGTTTCAGCCACATTTGGCATAAATGGATGTCTTTGTATGGATGATTTTCACCTTTCACTTTTTAAGTACAAGTCAAATGTAGGTTAGTTGGAAACAAATACAATTTCTCTTGTGTCATTTTAAGAAAATTTTACCTGGAATGTTGTGTCATTTGATGTTTAGGAAATGGTTACCTAAAATAATATTTCATATTCATGCAACCTTTTGTGGTTGTGAAAACACGCGTATGTAAAGTACAAATTGTTATGTCACAAAAGTGAAGCTTTTTAAAAGGTGTCTTTTCTGTTACGTCTGGCATAAAACAAAGATAGATTTTTTTTTTTTTAAGAACGTACCAGCGGTTATATCATTTTACAAGAGGGCCAAATCCTTCTTTTCACAGAATTATATTTCAAATCTAAAAGAGAAGTTAAGGACATACAACTGGAGAAAGTCCTCCTGAAAATCCTCATGTATTTACATATAACTCTACTCAGGAAAAGTACAAGTTCCTTGGATCCAACACATGCAGTTGGATTCCTGTGGATACCAGCTGTATATCTCCACATATGCCATTCACTTGGGGTCACCTCACTGGCTTAAAGGCAAATCTGGACACAGATGACAGCAATATCTTTCTTGGTCCACAGAGGTCGCTGTTAAAAAGGCCAGTGGCAGTCAGTTTAAAGTTTAGATTTCTGAATGTTATCTACTTTGCATTTTGAACCAGAATGTTAAGATTGTCAAAAAAGTTATGATTCTCTGAGTTATGAAAAACATCAAGTAGTGTAGCAAAACTTCACTCCAAATAGACAAATGCGTGTTATGTATGATGCCAAATCAACATTTATAACAAAACCCGACTCTAGTGACTTGCCACCTACTGGCGACTTCGTTGGGTTTCTTGGCTGTTTAGAAGCTATGTTCTACTGACAATCAGCTTGACACATACTGTTTGGTGCCTGTTCCTTCCTCCATTGCAAAATGTGCCATGTGGCAATCCACACTGGATGTATGCAGCATCCGTTCATGCATCCAGACAGCCTTCCCTCTTATTTTGAAATGTTCCAGATCCCCTTTACTCTTCCCTTGTCTGCCTCATCTGGTTTAAAGATATTAATGCATTTTGTTACGTCATCAATCATAAATAGAATCCATAATTAAATGAATGCAGTGAAAATACTTACAATAATATGTATAGAAAGAAAATATTAACTCCAAATAAAAGTTATATTACATATCAAGTGTTGTCATGACTCTGTAACAAATCTAGATATTGGTGTCCAGTTAGATTCAAACTGCTTTTTTGCAGCCTCATCTGCCATTTATATATAATGTTTTGCTGCAGGGCTGCACAGTGGTGCAATGGGTAGCGCTGTTGCCTTGTGTTCAACTCCAACCCAGCGTCTTTCTGCTATGTTCTCCCTGTGAATGTGTGGGTTCTCTCCCGGTACTCCGGCTTCTTCCCACTGTCCAAAAACATGACTGTTAGGTTAATTGGCCTCTCTAAATTCTCCTTAGTTTTGAGTGTGTGTGGATGGTTTTTTGTCATGTCTGTCTCTGTGTTGCCCTGCAATATAAAGAGCATACTAAAACGACAGAATTTATAAACACAATGTTTGGGTTAGGTTTCTATCCATTAATTTCAAGACCTACACGAATAACTAAAGACAGTGCATCATTGATTGATAATATCTTTATAAATAAGATTGATGTGAAAGTTAGAAGTGGATTGATGGTCACTCATATAAATGATCATTTGCCAGTATTTACAATGTTGGATATTAGTAAACACTTTAAATTAAATATGCAAATTATTAACTCAGTTAGAGTTAAATCACCTGAAGCTGTGGAAGAAATGAAAGTAGCATTAATAAATTCTAATTGGCAAAATGTTTATGTTGATGATGTTAATCAGTCATGTAATTTGGAATTTGGAAATATTTGTAAGAATATAATTATTATTGTCCCCTTAAAGAATACAAACAATTATCCAAAAATACATTGACTCCTTTGATGACAAAGAGTTTGGAGAAGGCATGTAAAAATAAAATCAAGTTATATAAGGATTTCATTAAGTGCCCAACTCAGGAAAAAGAAGAAAAATAAAAAAATATATAAAAATAAGTTAACATCGGTGCTGACAAAGCAAAAGCGGAATTATTATGACAGGTTGTTGCAAACACATTGCAACGATATTAAGGGTACTTGGAATATAATTAATAGTCTAATTAAAAATAATAGAGATAGAGATCTCCTATATGTATTAATCACAACGATACTATAGTGAAAAAAACTGAAGATATTGTTGAATTTTTTAATAAGTACTTCATTAATATTGGTCCTAATTTAGTAAATAAATTGCCAAAGGTTAAAGATGGAAAGCATAATTATAATTTAAATAATATTAATACAATGTTTCTGTGAATAGTGAGTGGAAGTGAGGTAATAGACGTAGTTAAAAAAATTAAAAATAAGAAATCCAAAGGTTTTTCCAGTCCATAAAAGTGGTGACAAGCAAATATTAAGAAATTATAGGCTGATATCATTGCTACCACAATTTTCAAAAATTCTGGAAAAATTATTTATAAAAAAGCTGGACTCCTTTTTTAATAAAAATAATTTATTGAATGAGCACCAGTACGGCTTCAGGAACAACTGCTCTACAACTTTAGCTGTGATGGAGTTTGTGGAGCATATTGCTGCAGCAGTTGACCAGAAACTTAATAACGTAGGTGTGTTTATTGACTTTTGTAAAGCATTTAAAACTATTGACCATGCCCGACTATTAGGTAAATGTGAACTGTATGGCCTATGGGGATTTACATATCAGTGCTTAAAACGTTATCTAAGTAATAGATTACAATATGTACAAATCAATAACACAAAGTCACAAACAGGCATAGTAAAATGTGGTCTTCCTCAAGGCTCAGTCCTAGGACCTAAATTATTTATACTTTATTTAAATGATATTTTTGCAGTATCCAGTATTTTAAAGTTTATAATGTATGCTGATGATACATATCTATTTTTTTCTGGGAAAAATTTGGATGAAATAATAAAAACGATAGAAAAAGAGTTAGCTGAGTTGAAAACATGGTTTGATTATAATAAGTGGTCGTTAAATGAAGGGGAAACTAAATTTATGGTATTCTCTGGTAATCGGATCCATAACGATGTAAAGTATTTTTATTAAAAAGCTATAAGGCTTATTAATAAGGTGGGAAACCTTGAACCAACTGATAAACTCTTCATTCAAAGCAACACATTAAAATTCAAAGACATTGTTTATATAAAAAACTGGAAATAATGTATAAAGCAGTGAACAAAAGTCTTCCTTCTGGTATTCAGAAATTATTTAAGTTAAGAGAATAAATATAATTTGCGAAGTTTGTTTATATTTGAATGTGCAAAAGAGAAGAGCCAGATAAAGTCTAGATGTGTTTCAGTTATTGGTGTGAAAATGTGGAAAGAATTGAATTATGATTTAAAGTTATGTCCTTTCTTGGTGAATTTTAAAAGGGCTTTAAAATGTAAAATGATAAAATCCTATGTTATGTAGATTTGAATATTTATATATGTACTGTAAAGAACCTGGTAGGTTGTAAAGGTTGTAAGTATAAAACAGGGTAGGCAATAATAAGCTTTGCTTCAGCCTATTCCTTTTTTTGGTAAATTGTGGGTTTGTTTGTTTATTGTTTTTTTTTTTTTTTTTTACTGTTTCCTGTGTTTAGTGTTGGATAATTTACTAAAAATAAAGTGAAAGAAAAAAGAAAAAAACAAAGTGATAGACCGTCATGGGTGTACCCCGCTTCTCGCCCTTTGAATGCTGGAGATACACACCAGCACCCCTTGTGACTCCATGAGGGATAAGCGTACATAGATAATGGATGGATGGATGTTTTGCTGTATTTGACGATGATGTCAATCTGTATCTGCTCAGCTCTGCTCTGGCAATCAGGACTGAGCAGTTACACCTGCAGCGGTTCTAATTAAGCAGATTTGCTGCACCTATAGCTGGGAAGATCATTATATATACTAGCTTCTCCCACTGTGTAACAATGAGATCCATGAAAGCCTGTGTGTGAGTAGACTCTCCACCAATTCTTGTTTAGCTGCCTGTTGTGACCAGTATTGTTTTGTGGATTTTTGCCACAAGACAATACTGGACATTGCATACCTGAACCGTCTCGTAACCTAGCCTGCTTCTCTCTGCCCATATCTGGATACCTCTGGTGTGTGCCTCTTGTTACCGATTACTAGTGATGGCGAGATGAAGCCTCATGAGGCATTGAACCACTCAGCCAACTGGTTCGAGAAAAGGTTCATTTCTTGACGGTTCATGTGCACACAGCACCACCTACTGGCAAGTTGTATAATCACAGCCAGCTGTATCTTAACACGTATGATGCATATCATTTTTGTCTATTATGGCTCTTGGGAATGACTTCACAGAAGGTGTAGGACGAAATCATTTGTCTACATAAATTTTGTAAACACATGTGTACAATAAAATATTGTTTGAATGTATTCTCTGTGTGTAATTATTCCCAAAATAGTAGTGACATGATATGGCATGTTGTGTAATGTTTTTCTGTGACTCTAGAAAAATGGCATGGGCTTAATCAGGCAGAGGACAATGAAGGTGCTTGTGGAACTAGGCAGGGGGTAGTGAATAGGCTAATGCTTGTGTAACTTGGATGATTTCATGCATTTTTATTAAGAAACAACAATTTCTCCACAGTTTTTGGTTTCAAATGATTTCTCTTTTTTGATACTACTTCTCCAACCTTTGAAAAGACACGCTCACATGGCACAGATGATGCCGGGGTGCATATATAAATAAGTGCAAGTATGTACAGATTGGGGTACTGTGACCAATGATTAGCCCAGTACTATACGGTCCCACAGTTTCCCCTCAGCAGCAACACTGAAGCACACAGAGGTTCCCGCTGCGTCTTTACGCACGATCCAGCTGCTGATGTCTCCTCTCTTTTCAGCTCAATGCAATTCTAGACAGTAACAGTTTATAACCTATATCACCTTTTACAGCAACAGGTTTCTCATCTCAGTCGACCAGACAAATCTCTATTGCTCTCCTCAGTGCGCTCTGGGCGGTGAGGTGGGAGGATTTTACCCGATGGTGCGCTGCGTGCGAGGGATAAACAGGGTGGAAATGCATAAATAAAAACTGCAAAGGGCTCCTATACAGTGATCATAGGAGCTGACCGGTCTGAGATCAGCCTCCTGATGTTACAAGTTCTTTAAAATGAAAGCGCGCACCCAAATTACAAGTAACGTAATTTTGCGCACCTGAAAAAAGCGCACGGCAGAAGCGCATCGAAGCGCTGAGGCACAGAAATACGGTGCATGTAGTTAAAAAATGCAGAATTAATAAAAACAACTTATAACCAGACATAGCGTTTTAAACTGCATCTGGTGAGCAGAACTGTTTTATGATCCAGAGTGCAGCCATCACTGGTTCTGAATGAAGGCAATATCTGGCAGCAGCTCTCTCCCCGCCCCCTCCCCTCCTGTGTACGTAGTACAGGACCTTACCGGCTTACTTTCACCACTGTTAAGACTAAAATTATTCATAACTCTGATCGCTCTTCCTGCTGCTCTGTTAACATCAACTGCAGCAGGAATTACTGATGGCCACAAGCTGTGAAAGAAGCTGAAACATCTCAGCAGAAGGCGGAGTTTTTATCGTCCGCTGCCCAGATGGGCGTTGGGATTTTTATGCGTGAAAAATGCCATGTTTGCGTGTGACCGTGTGAAGTCAGTGACGGTCAATGCGTGATAGTTGAGAGCACTGATCTCCTATCTATCTATCTCTCTCCTAAACTCTCCAAACACCAAACTAACTGTCTCAAACTAAATAACCACTATCCAAACTCTGCTATCTAAACTATCAAAACTCTATCCACTCTCTCAACTGACCGCAACTCGCCTACAACAACCCACATTTTGAATGGAGCCTGTGGGCTTTCTAAAGCTGTCGAAGCCGCGCCAACATCTGAACCACTTCCCGAAGCAGTCACGTGGTACAGCCGGCCAGCGAGGCTTCGGACGTCATCGTTTTCGGCTCCTCCCCTAAATGAAGCAAGCCTCGATACGCGCTTCACGGAAATGCCCCCTCCATTACTCGACACACGCCTCGAAGCCTCGGCACATAACGTAACATCACTACCGATTACATATTCACCTATTGCCTTGGCCTCCCGCAGACCCCAGCCAAGTCAACTGATCGTCTGTGTATGACCCAAACCCAGACATTGGATTCCCCGCCTGCCTCTGCCCCACAGTCAGCCTACCTGAAACAGCTCCTTCACTCTCTGACTCAGTGCATTCTAATGGAGCCCCTAGACCCACCTGTCAGGACCAGCGCAACCTCCTGGCTTCTGAACAGTTGGTGGCTTTTATTAAGTGCACATAGCATCCCACTGAGTTGGTCTCGGTCACTAACTTATTTTTTTTTCTCACCTATGCAGTGGTTCCAGAGTGTGCTCCAGTCAGTTCCTGATCCACCTATACCAGTTACTCAAACCTGTTTTTTAAATCTATTGTGTTTTTTAGTGATGGGTCGATGAGGCGTCATGAAGCGTTTCGACACATTGCCAAACTGTGTTGATACTGTGCCGATACTGTGTCACTGAAATCTGACACCTGCTGGACCTTAAAAATCCCTACAGGCAATCTGGTTGACAGAGTTAACTGACACTGATTTGATGACCAAGTATACACAATGCAATTTAAATCATTGTATGTTGCACTGTATTATTTTATATTTTCATTTGAATTAAACATATATTTGATTTTTATTTTATTTTTTTTAGATACAGTCAATAAATAATGTGAATGAGGATGCTTGTGGACTGGCTTTTTTATTTATTTATTTAACAAATTTGTTGCTGCCATGTCCTTTCAATGCCCCCCCCCCCCCCCCCCCCACATACACACACACACACACACACACTCCCCCTTTTGTGTTGAATGAGTGACGTGTGAGAAAACAGCTTTAATTCTCCATCATATAACTTTCATATTGCGCATGCATTGACTTTTTCAACAATTCTCTCTTGCGGTTTTCAACAGCAACGGCATTGTTTCTTATGGTTTAATATTGTCCATATGCCTTAATTAAAGATTTCTAATTCTACTCGTAGGACATGCGTAGTTCCAACCTTATTTCCTGTCATTGCCATGGTGAATCATGTTATTTGTGTTCCAGTGATCGGGCTTTTTTTCATGCTCATGCTCACGTTCAATGGTTGATTGGGCGCTGTGTTTAGTTTCCTGACTAATATCATCTGTTCAGAAATCGGAAATGCTGAGTATGACAAAGGGAGGAAGAACTAGTCAGAGTAGCAGCTTTCTACTAAGGGTAGATCAGCCGTTTTTTTCTGAAACAACGCTCAGAACAAAGACGCACAGCACAACCCGCCCAACCATAAAGGCGTCTGCCCAACCCATCCATCAGTGGTGCGCTCCGATCAGCACCTGACACTCACAGAGCGAGACTGTGGTACACCATCACACCAGAGTTGCAAAATGGTTAAAAATTAACAATTATTAACCGTTATGTTGTTTACAGTTATGCTTGGATTTTATTTACTGCGCAGCATAGCTTTACTGTGCGCGCTGCTGTGCACGAATGCACACCCATGCAGAGGGAACAGAAACAGTTTGGCGCGTCAGTCAGTTCGAAACAGTTCCTGTATCGGTCACGTGACTTTCCCGTGTCGATACGCGCATCGACATGGGTTTTGCTCTATGAGCTTGACACATGCGCCGACGCATCGGTGTTGCCGGACCCATCACTAGTGTTTTCTGACTGAATTATCTTGTTTCCAGCTTCTGTTTCATTATAGGATGCTGTTATGTATGTTTCAAAGATTTAGTTCCATAACCACCTGAGTCTTCTATAATCTACATTTTCTGAATTTAACAAATTTAAAATGATAAGATATAACTGATGTGATTGATGTGATGGAATTACATTAATGCTGGTGACAATTGCTTCTATGAATAAAAATTCTAACGTTCACATCAAATATATACATTTTTGAAAGTATAAACTTTTTAAATTAACACATGGGTATCAATATTGTTGCTGTTTTGAGCTGATGTCTGCCTTGGTAAGAATACTGAGGTAAATTAAGTGTTTTAATATCCAGTATAAATCTAACATTTAAAATTCTAGAGCAATTTTTATTTAAGGTTTCATCTTTTACAAAAAAGAGCTGAGTATGTTTCTCCAAATTAAAAGGAAAACATTTTACAATTGCTTGTATAGATTATTTTTACTGTTCGTGTCAAGGTCCTTTCTGGGTACTCTGGTTTCTTCCTACAGTTCATGTGACTGTTGGTCTCGCTAAATTGCCCTTAGGTGTGGGTAATAGTGTGTGCATAGTTGTTTGTCCTGTGTACTGGATTGCACATTTATTTTCAAAAGTATGAGCTCATGTTTTCCAGTCCTGAACATATGAAAATCATCTTTGTCATTAAAACATACATTACAATGAAATTTATTCTCTGCATTTTAACCAATTGCATTTTTTATGGACCAGTGGGCTGCCACTGTGTGGCCCTCAGTGGGCATCTTGCAGCTATAGGTATTGCTCAGGGACAGAGTTGCAGTCTGTGGGATTGGAGCCAGGGAACCTTCCAGGGCATTAGCACCATGCTCTAACTACTACAATGGTCCCAACATCACTGTGTTCTGCTTCTCACCTGTTTTTTCCTGCCCCCTATTAGGTTGTCTGTGGCCTTGTTTAAGCTGTTCAGCCCATTCTTTTTTCAGGCAATTGCTGAGGTTCTCTATCTGTTTAGGCATATTGGATTCAGGATTTAATTTGTTGATTGTTCCTGTGACTCTCAAATCAAGGATCATTGAGTTTTGACCTGCTGCCTAATCTGCTCACATAGAGTTTTACCACTTGCAGTTGTACTCTCAACCATAAAAAAGCCATTGATGATTACAAATACTTGTGATTATGTGGCTCTACCTGTGACCTTTTAATAAAACTTTTATTTGGGTCCATTCAGGTCAGTATTTGCATGTAAAGTTGAATGTATATATACCATTTACAGCATTATAATACTTTAGGCCCCTCTTAGGCTAGCCCACAGCATGATAGTGGATGCAAGGTTACCAAACACGTCGCCTCTATAAATCTGTCTTCCCTCTGATCCCTTTTGAAGCCATGTCATTCCATTACAAGTCTAAACTGATCTGAACTCTTTATCTTCCATCCAGTCTATCTCGATCTTGCAACTACCACACATTGCCTTGCCTCGGATTGGGTTTGTGTGCAAAAAAAGCCCATCTCCACCGCCGTACTTGCCTGTCTCCTCAAATGTAACCACCTGTGTGTGTGTGAGTGAATGACAGCCCACACAAGTGGGTATTGATAGTGTTCCTGGCATTGTGCGTAGTGGCTTGAGGGACATGTGGTATTAAAAGTGTCAGTGCTGGAAGACATGGCTGTGATAAGGAGCTGGTGAGAATCATCCTCATTAAACATCAATCCTGATTTACTTCCAGGCTCATTGCCCTGAGCAACACCCTGCACATGCACTGTGACACTAGTGCAAAGGAATGGAAGGGGGTGGAGGTGGCCTAAATGCTCCTTTTCTATAAACCTTACGTAAACAGAAATGTCTTTTTTTTAACCCTTTAACAGCTAACACAAAAAGCATTGAGTACTGCGAAGTGAATGGCTTTGCTTATTGTGAGTAATACATTTAACTTTAGTCATCTGTTAACCATTAAAAGATTTAAATATTTGGGTTCTAAACAGCAGATGGAATTGAAAGGGATTTGTATGTGTCATGCCTCTCCCGCTGTTACCAGGAAGGAAATGTACAGTAAAATAACTATATTAAGTTTGTAGCTTGTCTGTTTACAGAACCTTGCAATCATATTTACACCCCCCTGACCTTTTGCACATTTTGTCATGTAACAGGCCAAAATAGTATGTGAGAACATCTTGAATTTTTAAGTGGGAGGAAAATAATTCATGTGTGGTTTATATTATTTTTTGTTGAGGTTGTTTTTTGTAATCCACATTGGCTTATCACCAATTTTATTCTATTCCGTGTTCTAATGTTAGTGTTTTTTAATCTTATTTTATGTGATGCATCTGCACAAGGTAGTCTAAATTTTTGAAGTGGAATGAAAACATAGATGTAAAGCCCTGAAAAGTTCTGGAGCCACCACTTTACTTTTAAAAGTCACATAATTAGTGAAATTAATTGCAACTGTGTGCAATCTGAGTGGCACATGGCCTCTCAGTATAAACACACCTTTTGTTAAAAGCCCAGAAACTGCAACACTGTTAAATAAGAGGCATCACACCATGAAGACAAAGGAGAGCTCGAAACAAGGCTAGGGCAGCGTCCAAAATGGTCTAATTGATAACGAGTCTTTAGTCATAGTGGAAGTGCATAAGCGTTTGCTTGCAGTCAGTAAGGACGTAGGTGAGTTAAAGGCTGTCCAACATTGGCACAGTATTCCGCAGCTCCTTTCCTATCCACGACAGAGGTCATATTGTTGACCTCATGAAAGGTCAAAGAATAGGAGCTAGGAACAAGAGGTAGGAGCTATAATTAGAACATTTTGGATGGAGCGAAGGGCAAAGGTTTTAAGTACAAGTCAGGGTGGAGTTATAAAACAAAATCCAGATCTTAGATGCCCCCCCATAGCACTATCAGTGACCAACAGTAACCATGAAGGAGTTGCAGAATTCTACAGCTTTTTGAAGGAGAAGCCAGAAAAAAGCCATTACTTAATGTTAAGAAGAAGGCACATTTTTAGTTTGCCAAAGGCATCTTAGGCAACTTCTCAAATTTATAGAGGAAGGAGTCTGTTCAGATGAGACTGAAATTCAAACGTTATGCCTGGTGTATACCTTTCATATTCCATCACCCCACAAACACTATCCCCTCAGTGATACATAGTGGCTGCAGCATCATCCTGTAGGGATGTTTTCAGCAGCAATGACATGGACACTGCCTGAGATTTGGGACAGATGTTAACCTTCCAGTATGACAATGACACATAGCATCCTGTTAAAGCAATACTGAAGTGGTTTGAGGGAAAACATGTAAATGTGTTGGAATGGCCTCGTCCAAGTACAGACCTCAACCTATTTGAGCATCTGTGGTTAGACTTTAAGATAACTTTCCACAAGCAAAAAACATCCAACATGAAGGACCTGGAGCAATTTTGCCTTGAGTGATGGACAAATGTCCCACTGCCAAGATGTGGTGAGCTCAAAGAGACTTATTCAATGCCAATTTTAGCTGTAATTGAAGCAAAAGATGTCTCTAAAAAGTACTGACTTTAGGGTGGGTGAATGGTTATGTAACCAAAAGTAAACGTCTTATTTTGCCCTCTTTGTTGATTGATTTACAATTTTAAACAATACATCTTCAAAGTTATAGGCATGTTGTGTCAGTAAATAGGTGCAAACAATCCATCTAAATTCCAGGTTTTGAAGCAAAAAACAAACAAAAAATGCTAAGGGGTGAATACTTTAACAAAACTCTGTATATTGTTGAATATAAACATCCTTAAAGGATGATGTGGCTACCAACATGGTTCCCCAAGGAGATTGTGTTGTTCAGGAGTATGCAGTGTGTAAATTTACCATCAAACATAGCACTGTACATAATGGCTAAAAGTCTAACCCTTTAGAGGATCTACCACACAACTCCTTTGTTTTGGTCTATTACGTACAATCTTAATTAAATACACTGGGACAAAGGACTGATGAGGATTTAAAGGTGATACTTTGAAGCATTATAAAGGACAACAACAAAGAACTGCAATTCATTGAATGTTTTGCCTAAAATGTTTTTAATCATGTACACAACTGGATAAATTTACCAAGTGGAAACATATAAAGGAAAATCTTCGGATTTTTGTAGCCTTTATGTTAGCTGTTTAGTATTTTTCAAATGATATGCACACATTGCCTGGAATTAAATGTAATTGAATAACTTCAAATTCACTTACAGACATCATGTTCCAAAACACCTAGACTGGTTTAAAAATAATTAGAAGTGACTGATTTGATTGTCAAATCAGTCAAATAGCCAGTCTAGGAATTTTTTGATGGCTCATTACCTAACACTTAAATAAGTTGATATACATATATATACTTCTAAAGTCCAAAAAACATGACTGTAAAAGTGTATTCCCATCAAACACGAATGTGGTCGCCAAAGCAACAGATGGATGATATCACTATGTACAGGTGCAACACAGGACCAATGCGACACAATGTGATGCATAGCGAGGCAACAGATGTGTTTCTAGTGATGCAAAAGGCGTAATTTTGGCAAAGTGAAGCCAGAGTGACACGACAGCTGCGATGGATGCAAAGCGACAGTGTCTGGAGTTGGAAAATCAGAACCTCTCTGTCTTGTTGCATTGCGACAATCAATCAGGAACTGGATGTGGCTGTGACATGGGGTGAAGGACTGCAGCAGAGATGAAGCTGTATTCATTTAGTAAGGAAGACAAGCTGATAGTGGCATTCTGTGCTCGGCCTGAGTTGTATGACTCAACCAAGTATTACTAGTGAGACAAGTCCTGAAAGCATCAAGCCAGGACAAGAGTGAGTGAGGAGACTGGAGTGGCAGGTAAGTGAAAGCATCACTACTAGATGGCGCCATTGTACTACTGTTTTGCTGGCTTGTCGCTGTGCAGTTGCTGTTCAAACTGCTGGCTGTATGTCAGGCATGCGGCAACACGCAAAAGTGATAACATTGTCGCTGGAATCACGTTTGCTGTGAATGCACCTTTAAATTAATTGGTTACTCTAAATTGCTCGTAATTGTGTGTGTGTGTTAGCCCCTCTGCAGCCCTGCACAAATAAGTGGGTATAAAAACGAATGGATGGATGGATAGATGTTGACTTGCCATTGATGATCTTAACAAGAATTGGGTCTCAAATTAAAATTGTGTTCAAGGCTGTTGGTCCCTGAGCTGTCTTTGCTCCCACACTCGTGCATAGTGCACCTAAATGTGCAGCATTAAGCTACTAATGCAATATAGGTTGCATTACCCTCTTGGACATTGAATAAAAGAGTGGGATACTTATGCATCTTACATTTATCACAATTATATGAGCACTGAGGCATGCGGTGTGTGGCAGTTTTGGGTTGCAGGCACACAAAGTGCCAACTTTTGTTTAGGTTGAGAACTGAAGTACAAGGTGGGACAGTTCTGCATCATGGATAGGGAGAACATAGTTTCAGAAAAATAACAATGAAGCAGATTAAAATTCATGTTTGTGTTGTTGAAATGTGTGCATTTCAACAACACAAAATATAACATACATATAGCATACATATAACATACATATGTTCGGTATTTTACCAAAAGCCGCCTCTGCTAATCTCGTTTTTTTATATCTAGATGTAAATAAAAAAAATATAGATACAGCAAATATTAAGTGTAATATGAACGATGTGTTGGCAAAATTGAAAGGCTACAGAGAAATGTTTCCAAGCTGTGTGGTACATGGAGCATAAATGAACTAAACAAAGCCCATCTTAAAAGACTGGGCACACACCTAGTTAACCATGTGAATGCAGCATTAGACAAAACTGAGAAAATGGTGATAATTCCAAGAATGTTTTACTCAAACTTGGTTCATTTTGAGAAACTTTGCAAAAAAGATGAAAGGGAGTTTACTGCTTTACATACCTTGTTTGGACTTTGATTATCCCATGAAAAGAAAGTTATAGATGCAATTATGTGAAATATACTCATCTGTCATTGATTTTCACTTGTAAAATTGATGTCTGGCATAGTTTATTTACCACAAATAAAGACAAATGCAGAATCAGAAAACCAGTTTTATATATTTACTCAGACATTCAGTTATGTTATAGCAGTTACATGTCAGTAAAGTTACAGGACATTGTTGAAGTGGATGATGTGATCACACAAGGGTAAAACAGGTGATAGATTAAAGTGACGAGAACTTTGAAAAACTAAATTCACTGCTGACCACAGAATCTAGAAAGCAGACATGAACAAAATCAGAGATATCCCTGGTTTTCATTAGAGAAATGTGGTCACCTTACTTTAAAGCAATCGTCTGAGTATGCCCTGCGGTGTCCCTTGTTTGTATGCCTGTGCTTGACCAGTTTAGTTCTAATTCTGCCCGTTTGCCTTGCCCTTGTTGGACTCTCCAATTGGCCTCTGATTCTGGAGAACCTGACCCAACTTGCGACCAAGTATGTCTCCCTTTGTCCCTCAGATGCCTCAGGCTGTGGTCGTCGTATTGTGCATGATCCTAGCCTGGACTGCGGATTCCTCTTCTGCCTTAGCCCCGCAGTCTGCCTTCCTAAAGTGGATCCGTCACTCAGTTAAACTTCTCAAACAAACGTAGCCCTCAGATCCACTTATCAGGACCAGTGCAACTTCCCGGCTTCTGAGAACATTAGTGGCTTTTATTTTGGTTTTGGCTACTAACCTTACTCCCCTCTTTGCAGTGGTTCCAGAGTGTGCTCTAGCCTGTTTCTGATTTATCGGGTCTCCAGTTTCCAAATTCTTTCATTCCAAACAAACTTTCCCTGTGTTCTCTGTCAAACCTCATCCTTTATTTTGTCTTGTTCTGGTGACTGAGGACATCAAGTGCTGATGAGTTGTTGCAGGGAAAGTAGCAAGCGGATCGGGCCGGGAGTGAGAAAGTGGTTGCTCTCGCTCTCTTTTATGCCCACTTTAGGGTGCTTCTGCATGCATCTCTTGTGCAGCTGCATTCAGCACTGTCCTTATATCATGGCCTATGAAGGCTACAACATGCCGGGTCAGCTATGCAGCAAAAGCTAAGAAAGATCACAAATAGCCTGTTTTAATGTCTAATTTCAAACAAAGCAGACTGTACTCAGCTTTGGTTCCAGTCTGAAGAAATCTTGGCTTTCTGATGACGTGGCAGGTAGCGGGAAAAGTGGGTGATTTAAATCTGGGGGACAGTGTTTTAGGATCTCACGAGGCATCCTGTTGTGAGGGAAGTCTTAAGAACAGCCCACTGTCTCATATTTCTCATCAGATTAAAGCCGGATATTTATATTCCTCGTGACTGAGGCACATCACCACTCCAATTCATCTAAAATGTCTCTGCTAGATTAAGGTCAGAACCTTGTTCTAGCCAGTCGAGTTCTTTCACGCCCCACCATATCTTTGTGGGTCATATTTTGTGTATTGATGTACAGATATGTTGGAACAGGAAGGAATCATCCCAAAACTGTTCCTGCTAAGTTAGGAGCATGAAATTGCCCAAAACGTGACAGAATGCTGAACCATTAAAGGGGACACATCATGCTTTTAAACCCTTCTTTTCACGTTTAAGTTATTCAATTATGATCTATATGAGGTGGAGCTTCAATGCTTTAGTATTAGTATTGCAGCCTGTGACTTTACTGACATGTAACGGTGCTTCCACGTTAATTTAGCTCCGAAAGCCTCTCTTTTCCCCCTGTTCTGAGGTGTATCTGAAAGCCACTCAGATGCTTAGAACAAGTCAATTAATGTATGTGCCAAAACGTTCTCCAGTTGAACAGAAACAAAACTGAAATCATTATCTTTGGACCTAAAGAGGAACAAACTAGGATCAGCACACACCTTCAGTTATTACAACTACAAACTAGTGATCAGGCCCGAAGTCTGGGTGTAGTGATTGACTCAGACCTGAACCTTTAAGGGCACATAAAGACAGTTACAACGTCTGCCTTATATCACCTGAAGAACATTTTATCTTTAGTCGCATTGATTACTGCAATGGTGTCTTCACAGGTCTACCCAGAAAATCAATTGGATAACTGCAGCTGATCCAGAATGCTGTTGTTCACATTCTCTCTAAAACCTGGAAGAGAGAGTTAATCACCCCAGTTCTAAAGTCCTTACACTGACTCCCTGTAGCTCAGTGAATAGACTTTAAATACTTATGTTAGTCTCTAAATCACTGAATGGTTTGGCACCAAAATACATTAAATACCTGTTGTTGCTGTATCAATCCTCCAGACCACTGAGATCTTCTGGTTTTGGTCTAATCGACATACCCAGAACCAGAACTAAACATGGATAAACAGTATTTAGTTCCTAAATTTGGAACAAACCTCCAGAAATCAACAAAACACTGAGTTCCTTTAAATCAAAACTGAAAACCCACCTGTTTAGAGTTGCTTTCGACCCATAATCACAGGAACATTGACCAACATATTTGAATTGATGCTTTCAACTGATACAATTTAATGTTTGTTACTGGACTCAACCCCAGTGAGTGTTTTGATGGGTTTATGATGTTTTTATGTTTTCATGATGTAAAGCACTTTGAACTGCCTTGCTGTTCAAATGTGCAAATGAGGCACAACACACTCTACCTCTTTCAATGTTGCAGAGTGTTCCAGTCCACCCCGTTTGGCCATTTTTGTAGTATGCTGGGTCATGGTGTAATGAATTGTGTGAGTTAATACAACTAACAACCAAACATTTTGATGTGTCCATGTGTAGCTCTCGCATCCTTGAACTTGGACTACAAAGTCCCTGCGAGAAAAATGAAAGGGGGATTCATAAATTGCTGGAAGCAAGAAGTTCTTGACCTTGTTTAGCAATAAATACTGTAACATTGCAGTTTAAAAAAACCTAATAGAGAAAACTGAACTGATTGAAAAATATGACCCAAACATAATATATCTACATAACACTTGGAGAGAATAAATTCTAATTATCTACATTTCTACAGACTCCAAGTACACAACAAAATGTATTCAAGGTCTAAAAAAGTAGATCTTTCATATTGTATGTCATCTTTAAGAGTTAATTTCATTGGAACTAAGAGAGCAAGGGCAACTACTGAGAAACAGCCACACACCATAATCACCTCTGCACCAAAGTTTGCACTTGACATAAATTAGTTCTCCCCGCTAGTGCTGAACCTAGACTCATTCATTGGCTTGCCAATGAGAAAGAGATGCATCAGTACTTTAAACCACTGTATTAAGCACTTTGCTGTCCAGTTTGTGATGTCATGCTGGAATGCTCATGGTGAAATAACATGAAAAACATGAATGATAACATGAATTGCCCAGGCAATTGGATATCAGTACATTCTGACTCTGTAGAAATTTGCTATCTCTGTGTACTTTACTTTTTATCACTTATGTCTGAGTTACCATTGTTCCCAATCACCCCCACATTACCATTAAACTACAGTTGGATGTGTAATACTTAGTAGCAAGGAAATTTTACAACTGGTCTTATTACATAGAGGGCTTCTTATCACCTTACCATGCTAGAATTCTGTGAATTCCTAAGAGCAAACCACAATTGCACATGCCTGTAGAAACATTTTGGATGCCAAGGGACTTGATTTTATACACCTCGGCCTGGCCAAGGGAGTGATCACAGATCGTAGTACATTTGTCTAATGTAGTTAACCTATATTACCACATCAGATTAATGCTGCCCTACAGAGATGTTAGCTGGGACAAAATATTTGTTTCTCTCTAGTAAAAAGGATTTGAGAGTTGGCAGCAGTACATTACTGATGGGTTAAGATGGATAAAATGGCAGGACTGGTGTAGACTCTATAATGCTAATGAAATGTAGTGTTTTGTTTTAGCATCCATTAAAACTTTTGGATTTTCAAGCATCTATTTGGCATTTAAGGTAGTATCAAATTGGGATTTCCTATAAGCAACTGCCTAATTTTGACTGCCATCAGTATAAGGGACAGCTATTAAAACAAAAACAAGCTTTAAATCTTGACTTTACCAATTATGTGGGGCCATCAGCCATCAGGCAAAGAGTGGTTTTCCAACTAGTCCTTATAAATGCTCCAGGAGAAGACTGATGTGTGCTACCTGTCACAGGTAGCCATGTCCTCTAGCAGAGATTCTCACAGATGGAGAGAACTCACCCAGCCACATACTATACACACAATAAGGATTCACAACCAGAGGTCCATTTCACGAAGCAAGTTTAGTGAAACCTAAGTGTTTTAACTATGAAATCAGGGAAACTTTCCGTTTCACGAAGAGAGGTCAGTCAACCTATGTGTCTGTTACTGTCTGTTTCCCTAGAAGTAACTCTGTCAGGAGCAGGTTTTTCTCAATGAACTTGGATTGTCCTCGGTCTTCACCCTTCTTACAGCCTCCCATGCCATTTAATTTTCTTATTCAGCCAGGAGAGTTCTGTCGTAGTTCTGGGTGAACAGTAAAAAAATTCAGTCAGTAGGTCCATTAGACACATTAGGTATCAAAACATAAATATGGCATGTCCTTTTGACAAGGATCCAATTGATGAAGCAGCTGCATTAATTCGCAGAGAATTCAAATATTTGTCGGGAGAGGGTTATCAGAGTGCGTGTAGATGTTCTTTCATATCCAGATAGCTATCTTCATAAGCGCTACCGTTTTACCTCACAATCCATCATATACATCCACGACCTTATCTGTCCTTACAAATGCAGCATTACACATCACAGTCATGCTCTCACATCCCAGCAGGTTTTGTGTGTAGCATTGCATTTTTTGTGAACAGTACTTTTTTTATATAACGTGGGAGATGTTGAACACCTGAGTAAGACAACAGTGTGCAGGGCAGTAAGAAGGGTGTCACTGGCCTTGAAATGGCTTTTAGCCTGCCTTGTTAATTTCCCAGGGAATAAAACCCTCCAAGCCATCTGTTGAGACAAAAGAAAAAAAAGGAATGCATGAAAGGAAAATAAATACTTATATGAATATGCTATAAACAAGTAGATACAGACATTGGAAAAAAATAATTAGACCATCCTTGTTTTCTTCTATTTCATGTTAAGGTCTTTCTTGGTTATTCAATTGGTAACTCCTATGTGTATCATGCGACTAAAACATGACAGAAAATAAAACCACCTAAAAGCTCTTTTGAGCAGTACTATGCCACAGCTATTGATGGTAGAACTTAAGCAACTTTGGTTATTATCAAGAAAAACACAGGAAATGGCTTGATATCTGCTCTTAGTTTAAATTCTTATATAATATGGGGATATGTATGAGTATGAATATTCTTCTTGTGAACTAGTTTTGTAACACGCATATGCCAATCTTAAAAAACTATCACAAAAAACTCTTATGAGCTATTTTTGTTATAGAATTTGTCTAAACAAACATACCTTTAAAAAAATAGAGATTAAAATGAACAAGAAACTGGGAAACAAAGTAATCTAATATTTCTTTCCATGTACATAGGCTGAGGCGTCCAACATCACTTGTGTGTTGGAAGGTGGGCTCACAGGATAAGCTCCCTCCAGGGATTCCCTCAGCGGCTGGCCTTCCTACATTTTGGCTTAAGCCCAGCTCCTTCAGTCTCTGTTAGTGGTGGAAGTGGTGGACTACCACCTGTTTTACGGCTGTTTGCCTTCTTTCTGTTGGTCTGTGTTAGTTTAATTAAGTTTCATTATTTAACAGAACTTGATATCGGTGAGAGCACATTGATGTGTGTGATAACCGCATTATAAAAACCAACAACTGCACTGTGAAATACCCACTCAGTATTTACTGAGTGGCTAAAACAGAATTAAAATGAGGAGGTACCCCATGAAATGTTTCACAAGTCTTACCTGTTTGAACAACGTTTTTATACTTCATCTTCACCTGCTGCCATGTGTGCTTCTCCCCCGTGGGATTGCACCTAAATAGAATACATTAATACACTACTATTCAAGCAGAAAACTAGTTTTCCCCCATAATGTTATCGTGGTTACAACATATACTACATATGAACTTACTCATTAACTCAATCTTCTCCCACACCATCTCACTCTCCTTTGCAGCTGTAGCACTGTTGCTCTTTTAAAACCATGTTACAACTTACCGTATGCCTGCATTAAAATCTCTAGTGTTGTGAAATAGGTGGACCTCCTCTTGTCTGTTGTCATGGTGAGTTGTCGAATCGGGGCTTCATTGATGATGGCTTTTTATAGTTATTACGCACACTTGACTTTGAGTGAACCTACTAAGAAGTTGATTAAACTACCTCACACCAGCCGTTGTAAAACCGAAATCTCAGAGTTTCAAACCACAGACTATTGACCACCTACTGACCATTCAGAGTCAACTCTGAGTTTAACACTGTACCCTGAAACGGACCTCAGGAACATGACATGGTCAGGACATGAGCAGAATTGGATCTAGAAAGTTTAAGTTTTGTCAGAAAGTCAGAGTGGCATTTAATATAACAATGTTCTACTTGAATATTAGATTGTACCGTAAAAGTTATTTTAGAAATTCTGACACTCTGTTAGAGCTGTGATTTATTTGTACAGGTAAGCAATAAAGCACAGATAAATTAAATTCAACCTTTTGTTTGAATTACTGAAAAAGTCAATACAACTTCAGTCATCACAAAGAAGGTGAGTATAAACAAAGTAATTATACTTGGCCCGAATCTCATCATTGCTGACATATTTCAATTGTATTAGAGCTGCTGAATGTAGACTGAGTCTTCATCTCATTATGAAGTCATTTTGGATTCAAGCAAAGTTGTAGTAAATTAAGTATTAAGTATTTTGCAACAGTATTTAACACACTTGAACTTTTTCAGCACTTCTTCATATTGCAGCAAAAAGCTTAAATGGAATTTTATGAGAAATACCAAAGTAGTTAAAATTTGGAAAGTAAATGTCCTGAATATCGTCTCAACATGCATCCTATGGCAACAACAAAACATTGCTGCGTTGGTATCTGCAGGAGTTACTTGCAATATTATGATTGTGATCATATGAAGGGAGTTATTTCCATTGAATTTTCCAAAAGGATTGGCAAGAAATGTCATTGTTGTGTACAAGTTTGTCTAGAAAATTTTACTATGGAATCTAAGCAAAAATGCTTATATGCTCTCTACATTTCCTCAGTAGCTTCAGTATTGCATAGCCCGCTTATTATAAGAAATAATTTGGGCTTGTTTTTCTTCAAAGTCCCTTGCAACTTTCATGAGGCGGCAGTTGCGGTTTCTTGGGTTTGCTTTTTAACTTTAAGTCACTATTTTGGGCTTTGCTTTTTTCTGACTTAATGCCTTTTTCTGGTTTTCTGTGCAAGAACAGCTATTAGCCAGGCTAATATCAATACTGTGTTTCTCGATTAAAGCAGGTTAAAATGAAACTCGTGGGACATCGTCATCTTCCAAAGTGATTGGTAATGCGGTTGTTGCTATTGGACTCTGCTTGTCTGACCAGCTGGGAAAATGTGATTTGTCCTATAGCTGGGACCCCAGCAGTGGTGGAGCACTGTCTTGAGATGTGCTCACCCAGCCATGTCGTGTACCAGTGTAGCAGATCAGCACCAGTCTGACTTATTTGTGCAGAGAAGGAGCAATTCTTCCTTTTTGTTAACCAGGCAGTAGAGTTTGATTAGTTTCGCAGCCCATTTTTGTCATTTTTGAATTTTTAGGCTAAGATAGGAACTTTGTGAGAGGACGGAGAATTTTTGTGAATACGGGCACAGTGCTCTACTCTGGGCAGTTTTTCTCATACTGGTCATTTTACTACTATATCTATTTGATATTAATGTTCTCTCACCTGTGATCATTTTACTGTGATTGCCTGCTTGTATAAAGCGACATAAAGTGGAGAAAAAAGGTGGACAAAAACCGAGAGTAGCGCCTCTGTCCCACACAGCTCTGGGAGGACAGTAGAGGGGTGTTGAAAGGTAAATCAGTCCCTAGATCACTGTGCAAACAGGGAGACTTTGAAGCACATATCACTGTGCCTTTTTCTCTTTGCATCTTTGACCCACCAGCCAGGAAAGTGAGAAGCCCATCATGCTGCAATGAAAAGCAAGGGAGGAGATGGCATCTCATTGGCAAACTTCATGTGACCATTTGTGCTACTGACATTATCAATTACAAAACAGAAAATACTTTCTCACCTCTTATCTTGTCTGAAGATTTATGTATATATCATTCAGCGACTTGATCCATTTCTTCTAAAATGTTTATTGAGTATTTTTTCTGTAAATAAAATAAAAATTCCTCTGCACTATATTTGTACATTTCTTCCCTTTTTGTACATGATTATTCAATATTATTCCTACTATTTATGTATCCTCCACAAAATTACATTACCAGAGCTGTGGATTTAACCCGTAGGGCTGCTGAAACTAATTAATTCCCTCCTTTGCGGATGATAAACTTTATCTTATCTGTCATGGTTTGCAACTGTGATACTATTTGCTTCACTTGTGAAGGTAAATATGTTTCTCTCTCTTTGTCGTTAAGACAGCAATTCATAATACTACACTGCCAGACAGGGAAAATAAAGGATTTTAATTTTTTGTTTATGTTTTTGGAGTGATTGGTTGATCCTTCTTTTTTTATGCTCCACTCTTCCCAGTCACTGTTCAGCTCACATGAATCAGTTTCACCCGCAGCTGCTAATTAGGCCCAAGTATTTCCCCCTTTTACCCCACCTACATATACCTGCCACACTCACCCACTCCTTGCCAGAATGTCTCATCTCTCAGCCTGTATGTATGCTACCAGATCTAGTGTGCTCAGCCTGCCTCTCCTGTGTCCTTGTGTTTGCCCTGCCTTCACTAGTTTCTCAGCTAGTGATTGTGTGCATCGCCAATTTCTTGTTTCTCATGTGAGGATTAGGGCCTTCTCTGCCCTTTCTGGGAAAATTTCAGCTGTTTGCTCTGGTGACGAACCGGACTGCCTCTGATGACGGATTCTGCCAAGCCCATTGGACTGCTCTCTTGTGTTTACACTTCTGATCTCTGTAATCATCACCTAATCAACCTGTTACAAGTCATTTATTCATCTGGTCCTCTGCCTGTCTCCATCGCCATCATCTGGTCAGTCTGTCTCAGCCATCTTCACCCAGTCACCCCTGACGGGACACATTTCGTGGGATACATCCTAGATTCGTGGAACAAGTGGAAGATGGTGTGTTTTTCGATTTTGTCAGTCGAGGACGTTGAAGTCGTATACATGTTTGGATTCATGATACTCAGATTTCTTCAATTTGGATTCGGAGGATACCTGATGTATCAATTATGCCCATGATCAAGCTGCCGGCCGCATTTGATGCGCTTACAAAGGCTGTGATCGAGCGTGGATGGAATTCTAAACAACAATAGCTGAATTCCCAGAGTTGCGGAATAAGGAGACGGTGGTGATGAAGTCCCAGCACTTTCATTGAGAAACAGAGCAGAGATCACATAGATGGAAAGTAATCACTCCCCACGGTCCCGCTGCAGTGGATTTCATACACAGACATCATGTCTCCTGAAACCCCAGAGCCGAGAGGCAGCCGGTTATAGTAACTTCAGAATAATTCTCCATTAACATCGAGCAAAACCGTAAGCAGACCCGAGAGCTAGAGGCGATGGAACGCAGGCTGGCTGCGGTGGTTGAACTCAGAGGTGAGAGGGAATAAAATCTTGAATGTGCAAGCTCGATTAAGGGCGGAAAAAAAGCCCAACAAATTCGGAATATTGGATTTGCCACGTGGAGCCCAGCAGAAAAAGACTTTCAAGGCTGAACAGGAAAAAAAATAGTTCAGCTTGTTCTCAAAACAAAAGTGTATTTGTGTTTTGGCTTGCCCCTTTATCTAAACTCCTCTGGATGTTATGGCGGAAGGGCCCAGAACTGGCCTCAGTTGACCGTTCCTCCCAAATGTATGTGATGTATGTGATGGACGGCTGTAACTGTAATTTCAATTGCAATGCAAATTGTAGTTGACAATAAAGATACTTTGATTGATTTAACTTCATAAACTTGAAGGTATATCAGCCGATCTTTTTTTCGGCTTTGAGTTCCGGGGGGATCACCTTATCTATTGGTTATCCCACATGCTAATCATTGTGATGCACTAATATAACGCCACTGTGCATGCATGCTCCTTGTTAGTTTCTGCTTGGTGACTGTGCTTGTGCACTTCTAGTGTTTATGTATCCAGTTAGCTTTAGTGTTAGCCGTTCATTATAGCTCCGTTGCTCTCACCGTATACAATGAAAATGGCTGAGTCACAAGAAGCAAACCATCTTACAAGTCTATGAGAAGAAGCAGAAGGTCTCAGAAGACAGAGATAAGCCCAGATTGTTCATGAGATTTTTTTCGTTTCCACCTGAGGAGCTTAAGAGCAGGAAACCTGGTATAGGAGCCATTTACCTGGTTTCTGTTTACCTCCACTAGGGGGTGTATTTATTTTCGTGTAATGATTATGTTGCAAGGGGGTGGGGTTATTTAAGGTCAAGTGTGATTCTGTTCAGGTGTTGCTAATGAGAAGGGGTAAACTGTTTTCCACTGTGCTCAGTTTGAAGATATGTTGGGTTTTACTTTGTTCTAAGTGAAAATGGCAAGACAATGGACTTTGTGACAGAAACAAATGACTTTATGATTATAAGTCCAAATGAACACCTCCATAGGTCTGAGAAGAAGAATTCCTTGTTTGCACATATGTTAGCAGATTCTGCTGCCATGCTTTGACGTCACTTGACGAGCACCGCTGCCTCCCTGGCAGAGAGCGGCTGGTATTGATAAATAAGACTGATTGCCAACAATTACAAGGGTAAGTTTTCAACTTTTATTGTATTTTAAACTGTCTAATTTAGCTGTACTTGCCCTTTGAATGTCTGTGACTGAGTGGGAGGGGACAGCTCTGTTTCTCTCTGACAACGGAACACCCGAACGGTGCGCTGTTTCTACTTTCACTCTCTGAAACACGTGTGTTAAGGTTGGTTTTTAAATGGTGGTCGAGCTGCTTAAAGTCAGTATAAAACTCCTTTCGCACTGTCTAAAATCCTATCTCTTATCTCCAGCTGGCCACCTACCACCGATGCGTGAGTGCGTGTTACCATGAAGAATCATGTGTGGCATCTCATATGATCTCACTGTACTAAACTATATTTAGCTGCACTGTCAACCACATTTACATCCATTAAGTTAATTTAGGACTACCTGTACGTTAATGCTTTGGAAAACTTCTTACTCACATTTTTGTTTAGTAAAGAATAGTAACAGTTATAGGAATGTGCCATCTGTGCAGCCAATTATGCCTGGAAAAAGTTAAATATATTAAAAGAAAATTAGACCTTGAAGTTTGAGAACAAATTCATTATTGCTTTCTCTTCTTATATCTGCAATTCTGTGTAGTTCTTTATTAGTCTCGTGGGACTAGGGAACACCACTAAACTATACAGCAAGAGATTGCAACAGTAGCTTTCCTGACAGCGCGACATACAGTTAGTTGCCTCTGAAAGATGTTCTGTGTCACCTGTATAAAAAGATGCCATTGGCATAAAAACGAAGTGAAGCTCAAAGAATTTGTTCAGAACTGAGTGTTCTCTCATTGTGTTATACAAGCAATGTCTAAGCTTACAATATTAAGATAAATTATTGACTGCTGCGAAAAACGGAAAGACTCAAATATATTAATCCAGATATAATAACACATTCAATCATGGTCTGCTCAGCCTCTCCTGATGCAGATTTCTGCAGAATATTTGCGCTCTAGCGTCCACATGCTCCGCCAGAAAAGGACACAACTTTTCTGACACTTCCTTGTGCAGATCTCAGCTAAAAAGTAGAAAAACAACCCTTTTACCGAGCAAGGTTGTTTCACAGAGCAATATCTGGTCATAATTTGACCCAGGATAACGGCTACCTAGCTTTCTGCAATGAAAAAGCCAGGGTATGCAAGAATTTACCCCAGAAATTACTCTAAATATCCACTAACCCAGCTTTCTGAAACGGGCCCTACATATTTTTACTTGTCTTCTGCCTCTGCATATGTATTCCCTGGTTTAGTCTAAGCGCTGGTCCCTCATTTTTCCTCCATAAATTTGTGCCTTGTTCTGCTCTGTTTTCTTCTTGCCCGTTGCAATGTGTTCCTACTCTTTGACATTTTATGTTTCTTTGTTACCATAAAATATCTCTACTCACCATTCACCTTTCTAGTTCTTCTCTGTACTTTGCTACACAACACATACATAGTGAAAATGATTTTATCATTGTCGTACTATTTATTAAGTCTCAACATGGATGCGTACATTTTTGAGAGATGAGGAAGGAACGTGAGGTGAATAGGAGTTGTAAATTTTTGTTCCCTTTACAACTAATCGGTGGTCAGAGTAAAAGTATAGATGTCTTAATAAATTGCATTTTTTCTCAAAGACAGATTATCCTTTAATGGCATTACCTTTTTGTTTTATCAACTAATGTTATCTTGCTAACCAAGCAGTTTAAAGTATTTTTAGTGCTAAAGGAAAGCCACCTTGCAAGTCACAGCAAAACAGAAAATAAATCTTGTCTGTTTCTAATTTGTTTCCCAGTCATGGGTTATTTTTTTCCCCAAGTTTATGTTTTAGTGTTTAAATGTTAATATACATCATTCCTACCAGTGCATTTTTTTTTTACATCTGGAGACAGACACTCAGATAGTGGAGACTGCATCTGCATTACTATATGGCTATGAGTGGGACATGTGAATGGAAGCTCCATGCCATAATGAGCCTTAAAGGGCAAAACCTTTTTCAGCCGCAAGCACATTGCAGTTTCAAACCTAAACACATTTCTGCATGTGCCCCCTGGTGTTAGGCAGTAATTTCCTCTTCACTTCCTCCTGTCTGTTTGGCAGCTTGCTCGGTTGGATATGCTGTCTGACTAATGTATGATTGATTGTTGAAGTAAGAGACACTCCACTGCCCCTGACTTTCCTCCCTCTCAACATGGTTAATGGGCCAGCCAAAGGCAGGTGCAGCTGTGTGTGTGTTTGTGTGTAAAGTATGTATCTTCTTAGGTGTCATGGAGAGAAATCAGCGCAGGCCCGTTTAATGATATTGATGGATTTATGTCATTGTGCCGATTAGTGTATTCATGTGCACGCATGAGCAAGTGTTGCCCCAGTTCAGAATGGGTCGTTGTCATTTCAGAATGTGAGAAAGTTACAGAATCCAGCCTTGACAATGATAGATGAAGCAGAACAAAATGTGTGTTTGACACAGTGTGCAGTTCAATCAAGCAGCCCACTTACCGTATTATGCCACCGACACCAACTGAAGACCCCCTCATCATAACCTCACCTTCTTCTGCACCCACACCCCACCTACAGAGCCACACCCACATCTTTTCACTCCAGCCTGTCCTTGCACACCAGCAATGCAGTCCATCATCTGATGTCACAAATTACTATCCACCATCCTCTATCTATTTGCTCCCAATACCACCGTTCTCCTTCATCTGCACCCAATGTTATAGGTTTTGAGCACCCCACTCCACTCCCTCCCCAGTGTCCTTACAATAAACACTCAGGTCCATCCAATGTTTAGTTATTCCTGGCAGTCATCTCTGGGCTAACAGTGAAATGTTTGTGCGTGAGTGAGCTTCAGCGTCAGTGTGTCAGCTCGATTGAGAAGGAGACAGATTAAATGGCCCACTAATCATTCGGTCCCCATTTTACAGACATAATAAGTCATTTATAAAGGAGTATAATATATTCATGACCCCCCCTCCCCCACCCCATTTTTTCTCTTTGTCTTCTATCTCTTTCGCTGTTTCTTCAGACACTTATGTAATGTTGTTTTACAAAAAAAGCGGGTCGTCTTGCTCTAGTCTTGGAAGTTGAGAAAGCTGAGAAGATGGAGGAAGAAAGAGAGAAAAATTACAAGCGCAAACATGAGTAGTCCTTGACTACTGACAAAAGTCACATCCGGAGGTTTAAGGATAGTCTTTTAAACTTGGTAACAGTTAATGTTTGTGGGAGTGTGCTTGAAATACATCATGGGAATTGCAATTAGATTAGAAATTTTTATGCTTCTTATCATTTTATCACATTAAAACAACAAACTGTAAAGCATTTTATTCACATTTAATATAATGGACCAACACACACAAAAAAAATTATTTATTGTCCTACAATGGGGGGAAAAAGGAGGAGGTTTATGTGGTTTAAAAAATTATAGCCAAATAAAAACCTAAAAAGTCCAGAGTGTACTTCTCTTTACTCTGAAACACGTAAAACGATTGATTGCAACCAACTTTTTTAGGTTTCATCTAATCAGGAAATTGTCTACTTGTATGGGATCTAATAGTGATCATAACTGAACAAACAGCTTCTCGGAGTACTCGAAACACAAGTATAAACAGCCAGAATAGTTTAAATCAAGACTTGGTCTATCAAATTATATCTGAGTGCCCCTTTGTAGACTGACAATCTGAATTACCAGAGGTGGAACCTAATCATTACTTTGCAATTTACAAGTAAGTCTCAAGTATCAAGTTGGGTCCTAACTCAACCCATGTAAGTCCCAAGGTGAGTCCAAGGTCATGCAAATATTGATTCAAGCTAAATGCCAACACTTTAAACTGTGAGTCATTACCAAGTAATTTGACCAAATAAGTTTTGCAATAGTTCCTTACTCTTCCAACACAGAGCAAGTTCATAAAGACATGGATGAGAGAGAGTCAGATCTTATCATCCAACATCAGTAAATGACCTCATAAACGTGCTTCTGGAAAACTGGACGAAAATTACCATAAACACACTCCAGAACCTAGTTGGTTCTCAGTCTTCTCAGAAGAGCTGAAACTGTTATAGCTACAAATTGTGAACTGAGGTAATTTTTTAACCCTATGGATTAAGAATAGGATCCCAATTAGGTTTATGTGCAAGTCGAAGCAGGTGAGTGAATTCTTTTGCCGATCTAGTGTATAACTAGACTAGCTATATTTTTTGTAGTTGGCTGTAGAGTCTTGTTGTATTGCGATGATGCAATTTAGGCTGTTTTGTTTTCTGTAATCAAAACGTGTTTTATCAATATTATGAATTGATGGGCTTTGAACCCAAGTTATCTGTGGTGAGATGTCTAGAAACCCTCTACTTGTGTGTGTGTGTGTGTATATATATATATATATATATATATATATATATATATATATATATATATATATATATATATATAGTCAGTATTCTGACTTCTTGTTATCTTGTGTCACGGGCCTCACAGATTCCTGCAGCTAAGCTTGCATGTCCATTTTAATAAAGGTTATTGATAATATGCCTCTGAAGTTTGGCTTTTTGCTTCATTGCAATATTTATATAACCTGACGCCGCCAGATAGATTTGCTTCGCATATCCATCTGGAAACCTTCCGTTGAAGTCATTTTGGGAAGGGGCGAAAATACTGGTTAGCTGATTGGCCTATGTTGGTGATAGACAGGCCAAATAAACCAATCAGATCAACGAAGCATATGACGTACTCGTCAACATGCTTCGTCGTCGCTCTGTTACGAGCGACGATGAAAACACAACCACAAGCCAAGCTACTGCAGGTAAAGGCTCGTTAGCTCAGCAAAGAAATACTCTGTAATTCCGATAAAACTTGCTCGATAGCCACGCTAACGCTAGTTTCATCGGCTGAAGCCGCCATGTTGTTTAGACTGAACTGTCGCGCTTCTCGTTGCGTCACACCTCAACCCGCCTCAAAGCCAACGCTGATTGGACGTTCGTTTGGTGAACGGCTCCAAATTTTCTTTAACGGAGAGTAGCCAGACTGATCTGCGAGTGAAACCTTGAAAGCTCGCGAGATCAGGATGGTCTCACGAGGCTAATATTTATAAGCAAGCAGTCATGATATATTCTGCTCCATGAAACTCGTTAATGCTCAGTCCTACACATATATGGTTCTTTAAAATGTTTGCATTGTACTAAAAGGGGTTGATTTTACAATAGGCATATATGCAGTAGTTTATTGAATCCGAAAATGTTAAACAGTAAGATCTTAATATAACGTTATGATCATTATGGCCTTTAGAAAATTTTATTTTTAGAGGATTGGGGTATTGCCCTATAGGCCACTGTAGTGCAGCTTAAGCTTTAGTCCTTAATCATATATATTTTTTTGTCTTTTACTGTTATAGTTTAAAGCTGCTCTAAGTAGGTTTTTGGAAAGAAAAAATAGAGAAGAAAAAAAAAAATATATATATATATATATATATATATATATATATATATATATACTGTATATACACATTGTCAGTTACAGCACACTGACGATCTTAAATGACAGTACGCACTATCTATCTATCTATCTATCTATCTATCTATCTATCTATCTATCTATCTATCTATCTATCTATCTATCTATTTCTTATTATTTTTTTATTTCTTTTTTCTCTTCCCCCGTACAGTGTGTACTGTCATTTAAGATTGTCAGTGTGCTGTAACTGTATGGAGAAATGGCCGAGAAATGACGTTACAAAAAAACTGCCAATTTCTCGAGTGCCACCTTCGCAGAAAACAAAGCCTAGAAAATGATGATGATGAAAAACTAGATAAAATGAGAGAATTAGACCGAGCCCAGAATAAAACAAGGATAAACATTGGAGCAGCACAGGGGGGGAGGAGCTCTGGAGGGAGGGCTGTTGCTCAGCAGAGAGCAAGGGGGCAGGACCTCTAAAGGCCCATTCATACCTCACGTAAAAGACGGATACGGATACGTGTGGAGTGTTTCATACGTTCTAACCGTCGATTTCGTCCGTACTTTGACACGAAAATTGGGAGCTTATGCTTACGGACGAAACGGATCAATACGGAGCAATACTACCGGAAACGGTGGGGGCGCTATTGAGTTTGTAGTACAAAATGTCAACAAAATCACGAAGAAGGTTGTAATTCTGGGCTTTAAACAATGGCGGGATTCGAGGAACAACTTGCGGAGCTTGTCCGCAACTACCCACACATATGATGTGTCGTGTCCGGGGCACAGGGACAAACAAAAAGTTTACTTACGGAGCAAATACAACAAAATCACGTATTGGACCGTCGCCGTGTTTGATCAGTGACGAATCATTGGCGCTCAGCACTGCCACCTAGAGGGAATATTGGTTATTGCGCACCTCAACGGACGGAGGTATGAAGGACTCAACGGATAGAACGCACGGACAGAAATACGGACGTGCAGGCCAAACGTAGGGTATGAATGGGCCTTAAGTTGTGCTATTGAAATTTTCAGGCAGGTTTTCTCAGAACTCACTAGTGCAGCTTCAAGTAATTTTGATACAAGTACTTTTATCCTTGAGTAAAAAGCTTGAGTTCATACTTCAATTTCTACCACAGTGTTTTTAAACTCTAGTATCTATTCTTCTACCTGAGTAATAAATGTGAAATCTTTTGACACCACTGATGTCTAATTTGTATCCTATATAGATACCATGTTGCTGTATAACTGGGTTAGCTCCACCTCCAACATAGTATTTTTTATTTCTTTATTTTTCAATTATGTGACAATACAGTTTAAAAAAAGTTTTCTTCTGCCACATTTCTTCTGCTGGAAAGCATTAATCTTGCTGCAGATGATCTAACAATATGCTCTTCATTATCCTTCATAATCTGATTGCACTAATTCTTTTAATCTCATCAGTCAGAACCTGTCAGGCTCATTCTTTAGATCTGCTTGTGTTTACTGATAAACTCAAAGATTACAGGACTTGACGTTAGGGTACTTTCTTCTGCAACGCATTCATCACATTAAAGGCTAATCATCAGCACTATTTAATGAAAAATATTTTGATTGTTGTAATATTGCAGAACAAGCTGAATGTAGCAGGTCTCTTGCTTATCTTTATCACTGACCATCCTGCTTACTTATATCCCATTTAACTTTTTTCAAAATGTTTTAGTGATCAATACTTTGTTGAGCCACCTTTTTACAGCAACAAGAGGTGCAACTGTTTTGGGGTATGTCTCAACTAGGTTTGTGCATCCAGAGATTTAACTTGATTCAAATTTGTCTTGGCCTAATAGGTCAAGCCAAATCAGATTCGATGGAGAGCTTCTATGAAGAGCAATTTTGAAATCCTGGCCCTAATTCACATTTTGATTATGTACAAATTTTGGCTGAATATGCTCTGATCTAAATATTTTGACTTGGATGCTTCTGCTACAACCACATTTATTGGTTCCAGACGCAGTATACATAAGTTATGCTCAAGTTACTTTATTTAGACATATATTTTTTAATGGGTGTACACTTTAGTTAATATTTGTCTGAATGGCTTACTTTCACTTCTTCTTTTCTATGTGGTTCTGCAACCACAAATCAGCTTGAGGGGGAAGCCAGGAACATACCACAAAACAAAAGACTGAAGGGAGGGGGGAGGGTTTAATTTGTTGAAGTTGACCTTTAGTTAGCTGTTTTTAATATTCAATTATTTGTGCTTGGTTAAATATGATTTTGCTTTATTTGTTTATGTTAGTTTTTGTGTTTATATTTTTGGTTTGTTGCTCCTCTGTTATGTATATGATTCCCTCATGTGGTGTCATGATGCAGCCTGTCTGCTGCACCATGCACAGACTCTAGGCACTTTTTTACTTTCCATATTCCTCAGTCTCCTCTCCACCTCAGTAATCATCTACACCTGTCAGTCACTAATCAGCCAGCACTCAGCACACCTGTCAGCCTCCCTATTTTAGCTCCCTGCATTCAGTCCTCCCCTGTCGGTTTGTTCTGTTGGTTTCTGTTCACAACTGCTCACCTCACCTGTTCTTGTCCAGCCCGAGTTCCTTTCATCTCCGCCCGCCTGCTGTGGTTCTGGTCCTGCTCTCTCTCCGGTCCTGCAAGTATTCACCAGTTGTGCTGTTAATCCTGTTGTGGTTCTGGTTCCAGTCTCCACTCTGCCATGCTGCTGGTCTAACCAGGTTCCAAGTCTCCATTCTGTCGTGCTGCTGGTCAAGCCTGGTTCCAAGTCTCCTGTCTGCTGTGCTTCTGGTTCTGCTGCCTCCGTGCTCTGGTTCCTACCTGCTTGCCAGTGCCTGCCTTCACCATCCTCCTGCTTCAGCTCAGTACAGACTCTTGGTTCCATCCTCCACAATCCACTATTTCAATAAACTGTTAAATTTACTCTGTTGTGGTGTGTTCGGGTTCAATAGCAAATCATGACATGTGGAATGTTTAGGTTATTCCACCCCTACTTAAGCACCCTTTGTTCTTTGTCTGGAGGTAAGTTTTGTTACTCTTCAGTTGAGTTGGGCCCAAATCCATGTTTATTATTCAAGTTATTTTGAAGTTTGACCCTTTTGTTAACCCTTTTTGACATTCTTAAATTGAAGTTTTTCAAATTTTTGGAACACCTTCTTTATTTTCTTTTTTTTTTAAGTCTGGTCACTTACACCTTTCCTTTGCTGTTCAGAGTGAATGGTACATTTTATTGTTCTTAAAGTTGAACTTAAGACTTTAAGAACAATAAAGGGGGAGAACCATTTGTTCTCCCTGTCTGAAGTTAAAACATCAGAACACCCCTGAAGTCCAACTCTTAAAACAAACCAAATGCCTGTAACTTAATAAAAATAAAATTATTACATTCACATTTCTCTAACAACCCCTGTCTGGGGTGTGTAGTATGACTAGTTTTATTTCCACACATCATCTCAACTCTGACCAGTTTCTTTGTAAACATTCTTACAGCATGATGCTGCTGTCACTACATTTCACTGTGGTGGTTGTGTGTGCATAGTGATGTGCTAATTTTCACCACATAATTTGCCTATAACATGCAAAATGTAGTTTTAGTCCCCTCTCCCAAAATCACCTTTCACATTTTTACTGTGGTTTGTGGCTAACTTTTAACTGTCCGCTCTGGAGATTAGAGTGAATAGGACTCTCACCACTTTTGAAATTTGAAGACAGTTTGTGTAGAACAATGGTCAGATTAACACGTGAGCAAATCTGGTGACAGAAGGCCACAAGATTTGAAGTCTTGAATGTGTCATTACAAAATGGGTAAATACTTTTCCACAAAGTATTTTATATATTTCTGTAAGAGTGTTTAATATTTATACCCTGTGTAATTTCAATTTGCAACATATAGCTTATTTACATAGATTTTTATTTTTTTGATGTGTTACTTTAGTTCACATTAACATCTTGTGCAAATGTTCCATTGATGGCCCCATTAGAAATATTAAAACTGAAAAAAAAACAGTCCCTTCAGTTTGTATTTAAATCCAGATGAAATGCATGGACATTTGTTGTTTTAACAAAGTGCAAAAAGTGAAAAACATCTACCTTTGCATTCCAATGCAATCCTAGTTGCATTCCCCCAGTTTAACTCTCCCTCTGGGAGTGAATGAAAGTGGATTTATGAGGATCCATTACCATTTTATTACTATAAGTAACAATGAATAATTGTTTGTAATCAGGACATTGGGTTAGTGAGAACAGTATTATGTTCTCTTCATATATCATTGGAAAAATACTAGTGTTAGAGACAGTGAAAGAGGAGGACACTATTGGGGGTAAAACCCCTCTTATTTGTAATTGTTTAACCCTCAAGTGAATATTATAGTGTACAGCAACAAGGAGGCTTTAAAGGCTTAGCCAGGCTGAGCATGTGAACATAGCTTGGCTGCAAATACATAAAACGTATTCTCTCTTGTTCTAGTCGTTGGAGGAACTGTTTATTAACAAAGTGCAATTAATCACAGCCATGCACTGGTCACCTGGGCAACTGAAAAACAGTAAGCATTAAGAGCAGCAGGGGAGGGGTTCAAAGGGTCTGTCTAAATGGCTATAATATAACACACTGTGCTGTAAGCACATCTGTGTGTTTGCTTATCACAAAAAAACATTGTGAGCAGTTTCCCTTTTTTGTCTTGCTACTTCTGGCCACATCTCTTTGCACTTGACAAACCACAAATATGCTCTGAAGTAAAGTGTTTGCTATGCTCCACTGGAGCACTCATTTGATTTGGCTTGGTAACACTGGTGTTCCCCAAAACATTGCTTTTGAAAAACGTATCAACAAGATTCAGAGTGCACAATAAAAACAAATTAATCCTCAATACCCATACCAGATGCTCCCTTTGGGCAGTTAGAACTTGAAATGATGAAGACTGCTGAAAGTGTACCTCCTAGAGGGCAGAGCTTCACTGGCACTGTTCCTTCTGGGGGTAATAAACTTCCATTGATCCAATGACAGCACTGATTAAAATCAATCCTGAGACCATACTGTCCCAGGTAGCCGACTGCAGAGACCATCAAATGAGAAGTGAAGGAGTCTTGTGCTTGTAAATGCATACTAACACAAGACCCAGCAGCACGTCAGTATCCCCTAAAACCATCACAGGATATTTTATTTCCCCACGAAGGTGTGGACTTTGTAAAATTAATTTAGCATTTTGCCAAAAGTACATTTAGATTTTTTTACCAGCTTTATAAATTGTAAGCAGACTGGGGGTTGACATGTGATAGACAACTGTCACATTTCTGGACAAATTATACAATTATATACATTTTTGTTATGTATATGCATATATTTTTTAATATAACAAACTAATATTCAAAAATGCTGAAGGTAAAATCATTTGAAACTATTGTTGGACTAATGTTTTTGTTTAATTTACTGCAGAAGAAAATTTAGGAGACTTAGACTTAGACAACTTTATTGTCATTTTGTATGTACAGAGTTTATACAGAATGAAATTTAGTTGCACACAGCTTACAAGAGTATTGTGAGATTCCAGGTGGGATAAGGCAACAAAACAAAGTGCAGCAGGGATCAACAATGTAAACAATGCAGGAGAAAACCAGTGTGCAATCACAGTATGCATTTTATAGTTCAACAGTTCAACAGTCTGATGGCAACAGGGAAAAAGCTTTTGCAGAACCTGGTGGACCTGCAGCAGATGCTGCAGAAACTCTTCCCAGAGGTCAGCAGGGAGAACAGTCCATGGTGGGGGTGAAGGGTCACTGATAATGTTATGGGCACGCAGTGCTGGGATGAAATGTCCTTAATGAAGGGAAGAGGAGCCCCAATGATCCCTTCTGCTGTCCTCACCACTCTCCTCACGTTCTTCCAGTCGGAGGTGCTGCTGCCTCCTCACCACACAGAGAGACAGCTGGTCAGAATGCTCTCTATGGTGCTTCTGTAGAAGTTCGTGAGGATGGGCGAGGGCAGGTGGGCTCTCCTCATCCTTCGCAGGAAGTACAAGCGCTTCTGTGCCCTCTTCACCAGTGACGTGGTGTTCACAGACCAGGTGAGGTTGTCTGTGATGTGCTGTAAGCACATCACAGACAACCAGGAATTTGGTGCTGCTGACCACCTCCACTGCTGAGCTGTTGATGAGCAGTGGAGCGTGGCGAGGCCGGTTTCTCCTGAAGTCGATGATGATCTCCATCTTCTTCACGTTTAGGATCAGGCTGTTGTCTCTGTCCTTTCAAAGCACTTCATTATGATGGGAGTCAGTGCAACAGGCTGATAGTGACTTGAGGTTTCTTTGGCACCGGAATGATGGAGGCAGACTTAAAGCATGCTGGCACTGTGGCTTGGTCCAGTGCAGTGTTAAAAATGTCTGTGAGGATACCAGCCAGCTGATCTGCACACTCCTTGAGCACCCGCCCAGGTATGTTGTCTGGACCTGGGGCCTTCCGTGGGTTGATCCTCCTCAGAGTCTTCCACACGTCGGCTGTGTCAAGGCAGAGCACCTCCTCTTCCTGATGGGGAACAGCCTTCACTGCTGTTTAATGCCTCAAACCTCCCAAATAAGTTATTTGCTTTGCCACATGCTCCTGGTGTTGCTGGCGTCGTGGAAAAGCTCCTGGATTTTTTGTCGGTCCGCTTCGCTAACCTGATGGCACGATTCAAGTTGGCTCTCGCTGTATTCAGTGCCTCCTTGTCGCCAGACTTGAGGGCTGAGTTTCATGCTTTTAGCTCTTGACGAACCTTCTCAGTCATCCAGGGTCGTTGGTTGGCTCGGGTGATGATGTTCTTTGTGGTGCTGACATCCTCAATGCAGTTGTTGATGTAGGCTGACACAGTCTTGGCGTACTCATCAATGTTTATCTTGTTATCATATGTTGCTGCAGCTTTGAACATGTCCCAGTCAGAACATTCAAAACAGTCCTGGACCACCTCCATTGCTCCCTCAGTCCACACCCTCACCTGCCTCACTGTAGGTTTAGCTCTGATCAGCAGGTTCCTGCATGCAGGAATTAGCATCATATAAAGGTGGTCTGAAGAGCCGAGGTGGGGGATATAGCTGATATTGCTCTCTCCATAGGGTGAGACCAGGGGCTCCAATTTATGTTTCTGCTGGTGGGTGCTCACCGTGCTTGCATGAGCCACTTCTATTTTGAAACGTGCGCTCATTTTTCTCCCAGCAAATCACACATTACAGTAGATCAGTTAACAGAAGCTACATTGAGCACACACATATACTTTGCCTGCAGACTCAACCTTTCACAAACACACACAGTCTACACACTGGTGATGCATACAAGGTGAAAATGTCAATGTAACCTTATGCAAAAGGCTCCAATGATGATAAAGAAAAAGCTAAATCTGCTATCCAACACCACAGCCTGGATTTAATAGGATATATTGACTGTAAAGTGTGACTGGAGCTGTCCGCTGTGCTGAAATTCAGTATAGCATAGCAAGTAGGCTACTTCTATTATTAATCACAACCCAATATTAAAGATCACAACTGACTTTTAATGAAACTGATATAGTTGTAGGTTAAATCAAAAGTTTTCTAACAATACATGCCAAAAAGAAGAAATCAAAATCACAAAATATATAGCAGATATGCTAAAATTAATGCAAACCATGGACCACATCCACAATTCGAAACCACTCAGACATAGCCTTTAAAACATAGGCTTTATCGTAATAAATATTTTGCTTGTTGGTTTGTCACTCACCGTTCTTCTTAATTATTGTTAATGTTGTTGCCCCTGTTAGCGGTATGTTATAAAAACTGGTCGACAATTTCTTTCCACATTCCTTTTCATTGACAATGTCTTGTGATAGTTCAGTACTGCAATGTGATTCAGCCTCGCTTGGTTCATTGTGGACCACTGATTATTTGTTTAAACTCAGGTTCTAGAAAGTCAATCAATGCTCTGTAGTTTTTGAGGCAATGGATTGCAAAGAGGCCGCCTTCATAGCCCAGCGCCTCTGACACAGAGGCTTTAAAGGTGGTTCCTTACTTTGAAACTGTTTTTGCTGAGTATCTGATCAGGGTTATCAATTCACAAATGAGTGGTGTAAAGTTTCGACTTGCAGAGATATTTTGGTTGAGGTCATGGACAACCAAATTCACCAGATGTGCGGTGCAGTGCACATACTGTGCTAGGGGCTCCTGTTCCAGCATGCACACTTGCAGACCAGCTTAAATTCCAGACATATTTGAAGCATCATCATAGTATTGTCCTCTACATTTCTGAAGTTACAGTGAGAATCTTAGCAAAATATAATTCAGCAACTGACAGAGCACTTTTTCTATGGTTGTTGTTGTCTCATAATATCCAGCAAAATCATCCTCTGGATCCAGATATTCAGTTGGACTCCTCAACTATGCTTCCTCGGATGGCCAAACCCTGACAGGAAAGATATTGGACTGAAAATGGAATAGCCTATAAAGATGTTCTTGAATCTGACATGTGCTTATATGTACTGGCAGAAATTAATGCAGCAACATTTACACCCACATTATTAGCAGCAACAGCACTAACTCCAGCTCTATGCAGATTTGACTTTTCATGAGTTTGAAGTCTCTCCAGTGATTTTGGCCCAGGGTGAAAAACCATCCTGTACAAAAGCTCTCAAAGACTCTTGGTCATGTGTTGTGGATGGGAGAGGGGCACTGATGTTTTTGGCTGCAATACAAACCTCACAGCATACTTTGTGTTTAATCAATTAATTTATTTATTTGCAGCATCAGTCTATCCATGGGTATTTGCCTTTCTAGCTAACTTGAAAAGTTAGACCGTTTTTCTGTTTAAAATTTGCACTGCCACTATCCTCAGTTGATGGCACAATAGAGTTCTCACTGGAAGACGGTGTCTGGTCGGTGGACGGTGTTGGTAGTTGTATCACAAATCTGTCCATTTCGTCGGCTTAATCAGCCACTATGCTTGTTTAAAAGCAAGCTGCCCTCCAGCCTTTTTGGTGGTTTATCTGATATCACAATGCAATACATTGATAGGTAGCAGGAGAGGGAATCTCTGTGGGTGGCTGAGAATCTCCGTGGGGGCTTCAGCTAACTTCAAAATCAGTTCCCATGCCCAGGGCTGTGTGATCTCCCCATTGCTCTACATTTGCCGACGATAGATCGGTCATTTTTTTTTTTTTTTTTGGTGTTGAAAGTCAATAATGACAAAGGGAGCATTTGTCCGTCAAGGTGTCAAAACTTTGTTTCTGTTTCTCTGCCCTCCCAGTCTCTGAACATGTTTAATCTAGTGACTTTAGAGGACATCTCAGGTTTACTTGAACAACTGAGAATGTCTACCTGTCCAAATGACATCCTCCCTGTGTCATGATTTTGTCTTGGATGAACCCGGACACAGCGCACACACACACACACACACACACACACACACACACACACACACACACACACACACACACACACACACACACACACAGAGCTGGTTTCCAAGGTTTATTGAGACAGCAGGTAGTGGATGATGAAGCCAAAGTCATTTACCAGACGGAGGTTGCAGGGGTACAGGAAACTGGCAGGCGAGAACAGACCGGAGCAGACAGGAACAGAACCAGGAGACGAGCATGAACGAGACAGTCATGGTGTTCAGGAGACTGAGACGAATCGGCAACCAGGACAAACTGAAGGTGAGTCTTTGGAGTGGTGAGAGCAGGTGGAGTGAGTCCGTGGCTGATTGCAGTCCTGTCAGGTGTTCCCAATCAGGGCTGCACTGAGGAAGGAACGAGGAAGTGTTCAGAATGCAGCCTTCAGGCTGCATCATGACACCCTGCAATGTTGTTTAAAAATTTTAAACAAATGTTTAAACAACATACTACTGGCCCATGTATTGTAGATATTTACAATACTTAACTTTCAGCAGATGTGGTTCCTGCCTTACTTAAAGTGACATGTTGACGTCTGCTGACTCTGGAGCATCCACAGTAATGGTTGTCCTAGATCTCACCCCATTGATACTGTCGATTACAGTATTTTGATATATAAGCTTCACGATGTGGTCGGTCTATCGGGCAAAGCTCTAGAGTTGTTTAAATCCTACCTCTCTGAAAGATCTTTCAGTGTTTCTGCAAACCAGTTCATATCAGACTCAAAGTACCTACTATGTGGAGTACTACAGGGCTCTGTTTTTGGACCTATTATCTTTCTTTCATATATTTCCCCCCTTGGCAAGATAATCAGGAAGTTCCCTGATGTGTCCTATTATTTCTATGCTGTTAATGGTATTAAACAGTGGCCCTGTGACAACTTCTTCCAGGTTAACTCTAATAAGACAAACACTAATCATTGCCCCTGAGAACCAAATAACTAAAATTAGGCAATTTATGTATTGGCCTCCTCTGTCAAACCAATTCTCAGAAACCTTTGCACATTTTTGATTCTGCCCTGTCATTAGAGCATAATTCTCGCAAATTAATCAAAAACTTCTTTCAGTTAAGACATATTTCTAAGCTTCAAACTTTGGTGTCAAAAGCTGAATTAGAGATGCTTATTCAAGCTTTTATTTCATCTCATTTTGACTATTGTAACAGCCTTTTTATGTTTGAAAAATAAAGATCTTAGCCACCTGCAGTGCAGAATGCTGCCGCAAGGCTTTTACCCAACATAGGAACAAGACAGCACATTACCCCACTTTTCATCTCTTTACATTGGCTGCCACCACATTTTAGAGTTTATTTTAAAATGTCAGTCTTTATTTTCAGACAGAGTGGCCAAGCTCCAGCTTATATTACAAACCTTTTACAACTGTATTCCCCATCTCATAATATGAAACCCATTTTCTGTTCATTCTTTTAAGAAAAAGTTGAAGACCCATTGTCCTTCATTGGCTTCTAACTAGTTTTTAACTAGTTATATGCAATGATGTTGCATGTATGCTCCTTTATCTTTTTTTATTTTGTGTTCTTTTATGGTTGTTTTTATTGTGATACACTTGTGGGTTTGATTCTGGTAAAGGTACTATATCAAAGTTTACTTACTCAATCACTTATGCAGAAAGAGTACTGCAATGGTAATCGGCGCTTAATTTGACCAGATTCTCCTTTTTTATGGAGGTAAAACACACATTTGGCACAGTTTTGGCACACTTAGTTAAATTGTGCCAAAATCAAATATCCATCTAGCCCACTGCTCACTAAAACCTGTGTGGACAAATTTGCTTTACATGATTCAGTGCAGATTTGCTACAGTTAAAGTCAAGATGTGGCTCTATTAATTCTGAGGGTTTTCACATGGGTGTTCATTGTTTAATTGGAAAAAAATAGGCATGTCTAATTTTTTTTTCTCTGTTTAATTACCTATAAATCAGACAGTAACATTTGCAATAGCGGTTTTGCTAAAACAAAGAAATACTCTTTAATGTCTTAGCTTCCAACAGATACCAAAAGTTTACATTTACACTTTATGGCTGTGGGGCTCTACTTGAGTTGTATCAGGTATGCAATTTCAGGGAGAAATTGCACCTAAACCCCTCTGGGCTTAAGGGTTTTAATGACAAGGATTAGATATCATTAGTGACAGAGCTGTTACAAGGTACTTTTGATACAGTCTTTAACGTTAAATGATTCTTATCTGACATAACCTTGTCAGTTTTACATTAACTAATTATTTTATATAATAATTAATATTAGTACTGTCAAACAATTAACACATTTTATTGCAATCAATCACATAATGTCAATAGTTAACTTGCGATTAATGGCAAATTAATAAGATTTGTTTTTATTTCTGAGTGTACAAGCCTGTTTGGACGTTTTTAATATGCAATTTTGCAATGAATGACCCGATGTCACGCCGCTGGTCTAGGTGTGGGTCTCTCTCTCTCTCTCTCTGCTGTAGGGTGTGACGGGCAGGTGTTTCGCGTCTCGGCTAATTAAGGCACCTACTTAAGGAGCTGAGACCAGGAGGAGGGCATCAGGAATAAAGAAGTTTTAATGGCAGTGTTCTTGGATATTGAGAAGGCATATGACATGTTATGGAAGGAAGGTTTATTGATTAAAATTAGACAAGTAGGATTAAGAGGTAAAATTTATAATTGGATTAAAGATTTTTTAACTGATAGAAGTATAAGAGTTAAAATAGGAAATGAGGTAAGTTCAAAATATTTAACTGAAAATGGCACTCCTCAAGGTAGTATTATAAGTCCAATGTTATTTATAATAATGATTAATGATATTTTTAGTAAAATCGAAGGTAAGTTTGGAATGACTTTATATGCGGATAATGGTCTTATTTGGAAACGGGGAAGAAATATAAAATTTATAAATTATAAAATGCAAGAAGCGTTAGGTAAAGTAGAAGATTGGGCACTAGAGTGGGGATTTCGAATTTCAAGTTCAAAATCTAAATTTGTTAACTTCACTAAGAGGAAGGTAGGTGCTAATATAAAATTAAAAATGTATGATAAGGAAGTAGAAAGGGTAGATAAATTCAAATATTTAGGTTTATGGTTCGATAAAACGCTTACATGGAAAATACATATTAGTAAAATAATAGAGAGAAGTAAAAAAATATTAAATATCATGAGGTGTTTAAGAGGCAAAGAATGGGGAGCAGGTAGGAAAACTTTGAAAATATTATATATTGGACTTATTAGATCGGTTATAGATTATGGATGTGTGGTATATAATTCTGCCTCAAGTAACTTATTAAAAGAAATAGATAAAATACAGTATCAAGCGTTAAGAATTTGCTGTGGGGCAATGAAGACGACACCAGTGTCAGCACTACAGGTAGAAATGGGGGAAATGCCATTGGAGTTAAGAAGGAAACAATTAGGAGTAGGGTTTTGGGCAAAAGTAAAAGGGCATAAAAAAAGTTATCCTATAAATAATATATTACAACCATGCCAAGAAACTGTTAAGAATGTAAAAGTAAATAGTTTTGGATGGATAATAAATAAAGAAATAAAGGAAATAGGATTAAATCAATGTTTAATTAGCCCGGTCGTGGATTTTTCATGTAATCCGCCTTGGATACAAAAAGAGATAAAAGTTGATTTAACATTGTTGGAAGAAGGAAGACAAACGGTAGAAGGAGAGGTGGAAAGATACATAAGAAGGGTATATGGAGAATACTTACAAATATATACAGATGCATCAAAAATGGTAAATGATAGAGTAGGGATAGCATTTATAATTCCAGATTTAAACATTATGGAAAATAAAAGATTAATGGATAGTTTGAATGTATACACAGGAGAGTTACTGGCTATTTCAATGCCGTTAAAATGGAGTGAAGAATTAAGCGAAAAGAAAGTGTTAATTTGTTCTGATTCAAGTAGTGCATTAATAAGTATTATGGAACAAGAGTCGGAAGCAAGACAAGACATTCTGATAGATATAAATAAATCAATACGTAAAATGGGAAAAAATGGATCTACTGGTAAATTTATTTGGATTCCGGCTCATACCGGAATAGTTGGAAATGAATTAGCAGATACATTTGCAAAGAGTGCGAGTAAGAGAAATGAAGTTGAACTGGAAGGTAAATATAGTAAAAATGAGATAAGGAGTATAAGTAAAATATATTACAAAAAGAAGTGGCAGGAAAAATGGGAGGGTGAAAAGAAGGCAAGGTTTTATTATGATATTCAAAAAAAAGTGGGGGAGTGTAGAAAAGAAAATAGGAATAAACAAGAGGAAGATATTATATCTAGATTAAGATTTGGACATGTAGGGTTAAATAGTACTTTGAAAATAATAAATAAACATAGTACGGGGTTATGTAATTTTTGTGGAAAGTTGGAAACAGTTATACATATTTTTATGGAATGTAATAAATATAATCTAGAAAGAGAGGAATTAGTAGAAGAGTTAAATAGGAATAAAGTTAAATTAAATATTAGAGATCTGCTACAAAAATCTTCTGGAGATGTGGTTTTTAAATCTGTGTTTAGGTTTCTTAGGAAAACAGGTCTAATAGGGAGATTATAGGGATTAGACATCTGGTTCATACTCCAGTCCAGAAGGTGGCGGTAATGCACCTGAAAGTTGTTTGCCAACCGCCATAAAACAAAAAGAAGAAGAAGAAGGAGGGCATCAGTTCTTTCTTGCTACCAGCGTGGTACATGGCCGACTTTAAACTCTGTCCCGAGTTCTCCCTAGCAAACCCTAACTCTGTGCCTTTGATTTCTTCCAGAGAATCAACCAAGAATCCTAGAAGCTTCCAAGCCTGGACTCTCCAAGGTCTGGAGCCCTCTGATCATCAGTCCTCTTGGGTCCTCCTCCTTGCGCTCACCTGCCTGTCCACCCTCCATTTCTAACAACACCGGAGAGAGAGTCACTGGATAACACCTGGACCAAACACACCATTCCCCCCGGACCCCTGCTAAGCACCAGCCTCCGTGAGTTCAGCCCTCTTCACGTTTCCATCAATCTCAGCCCTGTCATTTACCACTGCCTTCATCTTTCCCAGCAGAATCAAGAACGAACCGGCCAGACGCATTACCCACTTTTGCTCAATAAAGAATAATTTCTTATTGGAACTGACTGACTCCGTTGTTGCCCTGATTCAGAGTCGTTTCTCTCAAATATGACACCCGAGTAAAAAACATGCTTGTACTTGTCATGATGCAGCCTGAAGGCTGCATTCTGAACAGTTCTTGCTCCTTCCCCAGTGCAGCCCTGATTGGGAACACCTGTCAGGCTGCAATCAACCTTGAACTCATTCCACCTGCCCACGTCTCTATAAGAACTCACCTCAGTTTGTCTATAGTCACCGGTTTGTCTCCAGTCCTCTGAACATCATGCCTGTCTTGTTCCTGCTCGAGTCCTGGTCCTGTTCCTGTCTGTTCCCGTCTGCCAGTACCTGTACCCCTGCAACCTCTGTCTGGTAATGACTCTGGCTTTCATCATCCACTTATTGCTGCTTCAATAAACTCTGGAAACTAGCTCTGTGTGTGTGCTGTGTTCTGGGTTCATCCAAGACAGATCATGACAGTACAAAAAAAAAAAAAAAATATATATATATATATATATATATATATATCAAGCACATTTCAGAAATTGAAATGAAAACATCCCGGTGCCATGCAATGCTAAAATCAGGCCAATAATGGCTAAATCATTAATCATAACACCCTGATGTTTACACAATGTATAAAGAAATGTGTAAATAAATACCTGTTTTGTTGCTGAAATATTTGTTGCCTCTTAAACAAAGAAAGACATGGTATATGTATAACATATAAATACATTTTACATTTTATTAAAGTCCCAAGTTTTATTCATTTTTTCCCCTCTCACTCACATCTAATCCTGAACTTTCACACCAACAACAATAATTTCTTCATATTTTTTGTGGGCTGTTTATATCCACGTTCATACACAGTTTTTTGTTAAAGCCTGGAAAAGGGTTTAAAATCTCCAGGTGATTCCAGAGTCTTACACTTTGCTTGCAACTGGGGCAGGAGCTAAATACCCTTGAAAGAGAATTGTTTAGCACAGCTTTCATGTGCTGACACTGTAACTCCAGGGTACTTCATTTGGTAATGTGATTCAGCTTTAGTTTGTCAAATACAGAGACAACAAATTAATAAGCATTAAAGTATGGTTTATGAGTTGGGTTTTGCCATGTTATTAGCTCATAAAAACTCATCTCCAGAACCAATCTCTGCTTAAAATGGTGATCTGCACCGTGTAATCTACTTTCAGCAGTTATATAGGGTTATTGCAACTCTAGACTGCAGAAAATATGGGCAATATTGCTCCCTGTGCATTTACTCCTGTTGGCTGCTATGTCAGTCTAGAGGAGAAAAAACCCAGCCAATATGGTGCCGATGCAGGATCCCCCCCACTGACTGTCTCAGTCATTGTGTCCTGGGCAAGACACTTCACCCACCATTGCCTGCTTGCGGTGGTCAGAGGGCCCGGTGGCGCCGGTGCATGGCAGCCTCGCCTCTGTCAGTCTGCCCCAGGGCAGCTGTAGCTACTAACATAGCTCACCACAGTCAGGGTGTGAATGTGTGTGTGAATCACTAAACTGTAGTGTGAAGCGCTTTGGAGGTCGTCAAGACTAGTTAAAGTGCTGTACAAGTACTTGCCATTTACTTATTTTAGAGTCCAAATAAGCAACTTTATTTTCAGAAACAAGCCCAAAAAAGACGCAACCCGCGGCTCACAGAATTCACAAGCAACTCTAGAAAAAACAAAGCCAAAGTCACTTATAATAAGTGGACTTGACAACAGTGAGTGTGGATGTTTTATGCTACAGTCTCTACTGCACTTAGCATTCTTGGAACTACGGAAAGCGCCAAGGATAAAAGAAACAGTCTGGAGAGCGCTACGGGGGAAAAAACATCGGAAATGGTGTGTTTTGATGCGCAATTAACATGCAAAAATAAATGTGTTGCTATTATTGTATAACAAAGTTAACGAGTTAATATTTAACATGTTAAAACTGACAGTACTAATTAATATATAATTATTGTATGTTCATCCATCCATTCTCTTCCGTTTATCCGAGGTCGGGTCACAGGGGTAGCAGCTTCAGTAGGGAGGCCCAGACATCCCTCTCCCCAGCCACTTTGGCCAGCTCCTCCGTGGAAATCCCAAGGTGTTCCCAGGCCAGCCGAGAGACATAGTCCCTCCAGCATGTCCAGAATCTTCCACTGGGTCTCCCCCCGGTGGGACGTGCCCGGAACACCTCAACAGGGAGGTGTCCAGGAGGCCAGATACCCGAGCCACCTCAACTGGCTCCTCTCGACGTGGAGGAGCAGCGGCTCCCCGGATGACTGAGATCCTCACCCCGTCTCTAAGGGAGAGCCCAGACACACTACGGAGACAACTCATTTCGGCCACTTGTTTTTGGGATCTCGTTCTTTCGGTCATGACCCAAAGCTCATGGCCATAGATGAGGATAGGAACATAGATCGACCGGTAAATCGAGAGCTCAGCTCTCTTTAACACAATGGACCGGAACATAGAGACACGCAGGACAAACAATTGTATACACACTTATGCCTAACGGTAATTTGGAGTGTACAATGTTTTTGTACACTCCAAGTGTACAATGTTTTTGTACACTTTGTCATGTTTTTGGACTGTGAGAGGAAGCCACAGTACCCCAAGAGAACTCATGTATGCACAGAGAAAACATGCAAACTCCATGCAAAAGACCCCAGGTTAAACCCAGGACATTCTTGTTACAACGAAACGGTACTACTAACTATGCCATTGTGCAGCATGCCTTAGAAATATTCTAACAAAAAAAATGCATTTTAACAGAAAAAAGGAAAGCAAACTGTTAATAATTCATTTTTACTGCAGCTGACCACCATGTGACAGTGCTATTTGAACAGTTTCTGTTCTTTCTCCTGCTTGTATGGTGTAATCAAAGTCTCTCATCTGTTAAAACAGCACATTACTCACTTTGAAACTATCTGTTCGCCTACTTAAATATACTAGATTTTTTTCAAATATATATTCATGACCCAGTGAACACAGCAGGAATTGCATTTATGTTCTTTTTCTTTTTTTTCTGGGTCACTAAGCACTGGCTGTGAGTCTTTTTAATTCCTGCTATTAAAAGACAGAACATGTATAAATAATAGATTGACTGTTAGAGGCTAAAATTGAGCCAAAGTAGAAATTTTCTTTTAGGAGAAGTTACATATGCAGACAAGCTGTGCGCATATTACTGGCTCAGGATGTGCTCAAAATAAACCCCATGTTTTACTATTTATGTAACACTCACACTGAGCAACCAGTAGCTGAAGGCATGGTTCCAAGATTACATATTCATTCTCCCAAACCAGAATACACTGAAAATAATTTAAAATGTATATGTGTAGCATTAATGGTAATGGTGTCTGTTTGCATATCTTTGTGAGCAGGGGGGAAAAAAAACACAAACAGCTACAAAAAGACCTGGGACTAAGGGCCCTGGCCTTTTACTTTTTAGTGTTTGCAGTGCTTATTGGAGCGTGCTGTCTTTGCATTTGCAGAGCTCTTAACAATGGCCTAAGCAAAAATCCCATTTAGTAAAGAGCCCTGGAAGACCTGTCTTGAGGCTAAAAACAGAGCAGCTAAGCATCAAAGAGCAAACCTAGAGAAAGGAGGAGAACCTAGAAAGAAGCATATGGCTGACACTTCCTGTGTATTTACTGATATAACCTGGAACATACTTTTCTGCATAGTCATCTCAACTTATATGAATTCCTTAAATCCTTCCTTCTCACATGTTGCTAAGAGGATATTTTTTCACCAGCTATGAGTTTACTATAACCCCCACCACCTAAAAAATACCTTCAAAGTCCTGCTCTCCCCATCCCCTAAAGACCATGCAATCTCCCCCTTATCTTGATTCCCTGTTGGTATTGTCAAAAATGATGGAAATAGCAGCAATTCCTCAGTGGAAGCAGCTCTCTAATGGTGATGGGTGTTTTCAGCTGGCATGAAATTGCCAACTTATCTCCTGGAGGGTAAGATCAACCGTCATCACTACTGTCAAGCCAGGTTTTATTCATTGCCTCCATCTGCCCACCTTGTTGTGATGGAGTGCAACAAGGCCTCGTATTTTATGTGTGGTAATGAAGATCAAATCTGACAAACTTGTTTATACGTTTATGACTCGTCTATGCTGCAAAAACAGAATTATAGAATTTTCGAATGTTCTCTTAACACTAAGAGGATTTATTATTCTTCAAAAAGGTCATTCTGTCTATGTTTAACAATGATTTACATATCGTAAAACTTGTTATTCTTTATGTATAGACCTATAGATTCTGTGATATTGACCAAAAATGGCTTGGTGCCTGTTTTCCTTTAGGATAGCACAGTATATTGGTAAGAAAAGTATGTCTCTCACACTGTTTCTGTCTGTGCTTATAAGCTTCATTTTTCAGATCATTAATTTAATTTCAATATAGAATAAAAACAACCAGAGTAAATACATAAATCAGTATAAAACGACGATTGAATTTATTAAGACAAACAAGCTATTCAAAGTAACCTGGCCTGTGAAACTGGATTTTCCTTTGGAAAGCTAAATTCCTATTTACATGTCACAGTCAGGTGAGATTACTTTTAAGAAATTGGTCAAATATGCTGCTCAAAATTTAAAGGAACACTTGGAAAACATCAGATCTCAATTGAATAAAAAAATCTTAACTGACTTGATATTATACTATGATCAAAAAGTGTTCACTTATTTTTCAGCAGTGTTGTAACTATTTGACAACAAGAAGGAGGCTAACATAATATATCATGCCCTGATCAAAAGAAATTCAAGAACAGATGAGAAACAAAGTCCCCAATATCTATCAATCTGTCATAGTCAAAGGGTTACAACGCCATTTCAAAGACGTTGGCACTCTATCAAACCAGACTGGAGCTATTATCCACAAAACTATACACAGTGCATTCATGACTGCTTTAAGGTTGCTTTATGCTTTATGCATGGTCAATTTACATCATGTTGGCTTCCACGCCCTTCCATGTGGCCGAAAGTTTCCGCTCCGTGAACCTCAGAAAATGTCTAACTACGCAGACAGTCCCACGCGGAAAACATGGCAGACGAGCAAGTGCTCCTTCTGGCCGGATGTTCGTAAATATAAACATGTTTATGATTCGGCCCAAATAGATCACCATGATCAACAAATTGTTAACAATTCCTGGACAGACATCGCTGTTAATCTTGGAAGAACGTAAGAGGTTTAAATGTTGAAAACAACAGTGTTTTTTACTTCTACATGTTGTGGGGTATAGTATGCTTGGTGTAGGAGCTCAACGCTGCCCTCTAGAGTCTAGGAGAATAGTGTTACTTCATGAGAAGAACTGCACAGAAAGTAAATGCTGCAGACTTTGTATCCACATGTCTCATTTCTGCGCGGTACCTACATGACCCCTGTCATCATGAACTGCTTTGAAAGGATCCTCCTAAAGTACATCAAGGACGCCATCCCTGCTGGTCTGGACAGCCTGAAGCTTGCGTACAGGGAGAATCGCTCCACAGAGGACGCTGTCTCATTGGCACTTCACTCAGCTCTGACTCATCTGCAGCATCCCAACACCTATGTTAGCATGCTTTTCGTGGACTTCAGCTCAGCCTTTAAAGCCGTGCTCCTAGACATGCTGGTTCTGAAGCTCCACAACAAGGGAATATCTCTACCTCTCTGCTCCTGGATGAGTGACTTCCTCACCAACAGACCCCAGGTGGTGAGGATAGGGAAATGCACATCTGCTCCAATGATCCTCAACACAGGAACGCTGCAGGGCTGTGTCCTTAGCCCTGCTCTCTTCACCCTTTTCACCCAGGACTGTTCTGCTATCCACCCCACAAACACAGTGGTGAAGTTTGCAGACGACACCACTGTAGTGGGTCTCATCTCCATCAATGATGACTCCCACTTCAGGTATGAGGTCAGCAATTCACACAGTGATGCTCCAGGAACAACCTGATCCTGAACACCAGTATGACTAAGGAGGAAATAATAGATTACAGGAGGTCTAGGAGGTCTAGGAGGACGCTTCTCTCTGCATACAGGGGGAGGTGGTGGAGCGAGTGGACAGCATTAGGTTCCTAGGCATTCACATCTCCTCCAACCTCTCCTGGACTGTGAACACCTCCCACCTGGTGAAGATCCCCAACAATGGCTCTTCTTCCTCAGCAAGCTGAAAAGGACTGGAAATTCTACTAAGCTCCTACTTCTATACATTTTCCCAAAACATCCTGATAATCCCCAAGACTTTTGGGAAAATTCTCTGTACACTGAGTCAAAAGCGAAACATTTTAGTTTTAGTGTCACATTACATCAGGTGTGAAACTAACAGATTTCAGCAAAATAATATTCTACCTACAGTCAAAAAGGGCAGTTATAGCATGATGGTCTTGGAATGCTTTTCTACTTCAGCACAGGAATGGATTGCTGCAATGAATGGAGCCATGAATTCTGCAATTCAGAAATCAAGACCATAAAAGCTTAAAAGCCATTACTGTTCAAACAAACTTCCAATTTAATTGAATTACACTTCTGCAGAATTCTGCCAAAGTCATAATCATGTAAAAGACTCACTGCTAGTTAATGCAAAAACTTTAAAGTAGTTGTTTCCATCAAAAATGGCACCATTAGTTCAGGTCAGTATCAGGTTTGCGAAGAGTTCAATATTCACTAGGGTCGAGGTTGGTCTGGATAGATTTTTGACATTAATAAATGAAACAAAAGTGTTTCTGTAAGGGTCCAAATGCTTTTTCTTAGCACTTTATTGTGTACTACAGGGGTCACAAAAGAAATCCATGTGGATAAATAAATAATCGAGGCAAAAGCACCACTGGAAAACAGAAAATACAACAGATGTAGTCTTCAACTAATGAAAAATTTCCCCTGTCAAACTTGTTCAAAATAGTTTTCCTTCTAAAAAAACATAAACTTTGAGGACAAAATATTGGCTCACTGCCTGATATGTCCCACCCACTGCTAAAGGTAACATTTGATTTTAACATATCTATAACTCTGATTCCTAGATTAGGAAGGAATGCACATGTTTTGAAGGCTGAAAACTATAGATCTTTTCAGCAAATAACAAAATATGTTCTTGGGCACCACACAGCAGCCTTCCTTGCCGAGAGCAAGGTGGGGTTAAATCATAGCTTTTTTGCTTCTTTCTTTTTCTTGAACCTGTTTAGCCTACAGTCAGTCATGATGGATGGGCCAACAAAGTGTGGTCTGCTGTGGGCTTCAGCTGCTCTTAAATGTATGGGCAAATGGGAGAGGGTTCGAGAGCAGACAGAGAAATGGGATTGAGGGGCTGAGGCAGATTTATGAGAAGAAGGCTGAATGTAGCATATTCCCATGAAGAGAGCCCAGGCTAAAATCATACACCGGCTGACAATGACCAAAACAAATTTACACAGTAGGTGGGCTAAGAGCAGGGCCTGATTCTCCCCTCATGAAAAGGCCACTGTCATCTGGCAATTTGTCCTTGTCAGTTGGGAGCAATCGATTGTCTGCTTTTGATTAAAATTAAATACCTGTTTTAAACGTAAAGATGCTTCTATCGCAATACAACATGGTTGTTCCATAATGGCTTTGTTAAGTCAACATCAGGAACATGGTATGGTACATGTAAATGACTAGAAACTGTCATGTGACACAACAAAACAACTTTCAAAGATCGCTTCGAGACACAGACTGTCAAATGACACCGTCTGTGCTCTGCAGGGCTATGTCATTCTCTTAAGCTGTGACACTACAGTCAAGCTTATTTAAGTGCTTAAAGCACTGATTATGCTGGAGGTGCGAGCCACACTAGCACTGAGAAAGAGCGAGTTAAGAGGTGGGGGGAGGGAGAGATGGGTATTTTCTTCAGTGAGGGGTGAAGGGGCTGGAAGCAGGTTCTAGGTTCACCGTGGCTGTCTCATGACCCAAAGCACCTCTGAAGCACCGTACGGATTAACGGTCTGAAGATGCCCCATGGCATGGGCATATGTGCTGACAGAAGGTACCATCAGACCATGATAAAATGTTTTTGTACAGCACACCTTATTGTGATGATGAAGAGGAGTATGTCATCATAATTTTTTAAAGCAAGATGATGTATTACTGTTACCCTTATTATATTTCTGTAATTTGCTGCCTTTACAATGTGTTACTCAAAAGATGTCATGATTTGGTTAAGGACCCAGGTGCAGATGCAGTCAAAAATTATTTAATAAAGGTTCAACAAAAAACTTACATAGATCAATCAGTCGAGAAACTCAAAAATATGGCCAGGAGAACTTGGGTAAGGTACCATAAGTTGAGCAGATGAACCAGCACTGAGTGAAATGAAGCCAGGAGTATAAATACACAGGGTAGAGTGAGCTGATAAAAGAGAAGCCAGGTGAAGAGGCAGATGTAATTGGGAGCAGGTGTGATCAATGATGATAGGGAACAGAGAGAGCAATGGGATGGCATGGTATGAGAAGCAAAACAGAATCTAACCAGAATGCAAAACCTACACTGGATAAACAGACTCTAAAAAACAATCAAATAACTGAAAACGAAAGACAAGCATGCAAACAAAGTGCTAACAGGGAGAAGAGCAAAGTAGTTAAGTCCATTAACAATGCAAAACTAAATAAAGCATGATCCTAAAAGATAACTAAGTACAAATACAAACACCTAAGGATCATGACAAAAGACACAACATACAATTAGATTGAATGAAGTGCTGTTTTGGCCACAGTGATGTGAGTGAAGTCCCGCTAATTTAGTGACGGATTGTTCATCTTTCTCTGTTATTCCTGGATGCATTTTAGACATTTAGTAAGTGACAGTGAGCAACATGTAAATTTCAGTCGGACTGATTCCATGTTCTGTCTCTCTACTCTCTTTCTGTTTCGGCTTGTGCCGCAGGGCAGCCACCCTGATCCTGACAGCTTTCTCTGTTTCAAGATTGAATAGCCTGCATAAAGTTGAACTTTAGATACAATATGTGTGCAAAAAACTTGTAATGTTATTCCATCTTTTACATCCAACTGGATCATTTGTTTATCAGGAAATTGTGAAGAGTGAATGGAGGTTTACAACCACATTTCTTCTATTTGTCTTTTGGTGAACTCGGTGGAGCCTTGCAATCATATTTTCTCCACCACCGTTCAGGCCTATACATTATATTAGAGCAATTGAATATGTACACTGCTCATTGTACGTCACATATATTAAGAGTTTTAAAGCCTTAAAACTAGTGTCTGTGAGCCTTATGTTCACGTCCACTACCTGCACTCCACACAAATTACAGTGATGGTGGAGTTTGTTTAGTAGCCAAAATCTTTGAACACGTATGACCAATGCATGCACAAATGCAATGTGCAATTCACTTCTTAGAAATGTGTAAATGCTCTTGGACCAAATCCTGAGAACCTCAGGAGGAACTGCTGAGAAAACTCAGGAGAATTTGCTCAAAATACAACATACCAGTAAATCTCAAACCTAATAACACTCTTAGACACAAATCTGGTTCATCCCAAAGACAGAACACGCTGCATCAGAGAAACTAAACAACAATTGCACAAGCACATTAGGGGCAGCTGTACAGGGATAGACTCACCAGCGAACTTGCACCTCAACTACAAAGGACACACTTTTGACAACGATGTCCAGATTTTAACAGCTCTGTCCTCCAACACAGCTCTGTCCTCCAACACATTCCAATGTGATTACGTAGGCATTCTCACCAAGATTCAGTTGACCAAGTGCTCCACTCACACCAAACAATAGTCTCTAACGGCCCAAGAAAGCGACAGGTGGGTCATTGATTTGCATTTGACTTAAAAGGCCCGTTTACACTACACTTTTTTAACCGAGCCGAGCCGAGACCAGTCTGAGCTTGGATCAGTTAACCAAGCCGAGACGACCGTTTACACACCACACTATCTCGGTTCCTTGGTTGCTCCTCGCCTCCTAGTGACGATCTGCGGTACTGCTGCTCTCTGGGATTGAAGGCGGGACCAAGCAAATCAAAATGGCGGCGCCCGTAACATTCAGGATGTTATGGTTAGACAGAGTCAGCTTTTGGGACGTGGATAAGACAAACGAACGTCTAATAAGGATTTACAGACGCAGGAAACAACAACAGACACTGATGTTCATCACACTGCTAAGCAGAATCATCTCTGGAAACCGTGTGGCATGGTAAGGAAGCTAGTATTATTATGTATGTCTGAAATTTGTTTGAATGGAGTGTGAATCGGGACGTGCAGCCAGACACGGCGGAAAACCCGCGGACAGTCAGCTGACTGTAAGGGCATGACGCGGTCTGCTCATGCGCTCTTCATTATCAGATAACCGGGATAAAAAAAAAACAGTCCGAGACCTGCTCAGGAACTGGTCTGCAGTTAGCGCGGTCCGGTTATGTTTAGCGCGGTCCAGTTCAGTCTGCTGACTGTTTACACACAAGAGTTATCTCGGTTACCTAGCTCGGACTGGTCTCGTGTAGTGTAAACGGGCCTAAAATGTATCTAGGAGGATAGGCCTCCTTGTCCTAAAAACACCAACACTCCTGGTTCCTCAAGTGCAAGCTGCCAGAATGGACAGAAACTCTTGGATAGGGGTCGAAACATTTTCAGAAAAACTGAGCGAAAGTCTGGCTGCCTCCGATTTAAGTCTGTTTGCTGCTGCGATGACTCAGATAACTGAGAATTTGTAGAGGCATATCATGTCACTAAGGACCAAAATCTCTGAGGTATGTTGAGACACCTTGTTAAATCTATGCCATGAAGAATTTAAGGCAGTGGTCAAAAAGCACTTCAACATGATACTGGCAATGCTTACCTGATTCAGTTAGCATATTTGGTAATACATGACTTTATGTTTCCCTGGGGAATCAGGTCTGTCTCTTTTACAATGGCCACTAGACTTGACAAGATCCTGTTTATCTTGCTAAGGATGCTAAGAGAAGTAAAAAGTCTCTGAAGTGATGTCAAGAAAAAGGCTTTTCTGTCCAACCATTACAAACATAACTTTTTCCTTAACTCTACTGTGACTTTACCTGTAACTATGTGCTTTGATGGAATGAGACTAAGATTGACCTTGAAAAATTCAAACTTATACTTTTTAGGAGTGTAGTAAAAAATATAAGATGATAATGTGAAAATAAGCACCATCTGTTAAATTTTATGGAAGTTATGTGATGCTGGTGGCCTGTTGTTCTTCTAAAAGCCCAATAAACCTTGTTTTGAAAACTCAATGATATTTTAAATTCAAATTAGGAGAAATCTATCGATATGTCATTACTGGGTCTTTCAACAGAATGGTCATTCAGAATATATGGCAAAGTCAACACAGAAATTGTTCTGACACAAAATCTACATTCTGGCCATAGTTTTTTTTTTTTTTTTTTTGAGCTGATGCTGCTATAATAAATGCTGCGTTTTATACACCTTTGCCAGAGGTGCCAGGAGCATCCTTGTTTGTGTATTTTACATAATTTAGGGTGTTACATAAAGCACCAATGTTAACAAGGAAAAGAAAAAGACAGGAAAACATAACCAACTCTGTCTTTGTGAGGAGTACAAATACACTAGGACATGTACAGTTTTGTTTGCTCCCAGGAGGATGAACTTTGACATTACATGTATACAAAGCTCTTTAGTGGGTTGTCCTGAATGAACTGTCACATCATGATAGAATAACACTTTAAAAGGACTACATCACAGACTTGGCAACAATCCCTTTTAACACACAGAGCTTCATGTTGGGCATTTCAGAAGATCAACGCACAACACCTTGACGATTAATAATTTAGTTGGATTCTGGTGTTATGCTCCAAACTTGACCCCCAAACAGAAAAAGGCACTGGCTAGAGATGTTTGGAAAACACTTAATTTTTCAAATATTTCTTTCAAGCTTTGAGTCTTCCTCCAGTGAATGTCACTGGATAATGTGTGGTTTGTAAAATATTCACAGCTCCCTACAGACAGAACCAAGAACCCTTTTTTTCTCTTATCTAAAATAACTTATCTTGATATCTAAACTAACTTTGAAGTGCTTTCTTTGATCCTTTGGTCTAGCAAGTGTCTTTGTATGGTTTCAGTCATTTCTAAAACCTGGAGTAAAAAACTTGATCAGTTCTTCAAGAATTTTATATGTCTTCTCATCCTTAGGTTGAAGTGACTGGAATGGAGACCTAAATACACAGGACTTGAGACTATGAAAACAATGTGTGCTCCCCTTGCATGTTGTGGACAAGTGCTTCATGCAAATATTAATTTACTTTATGCACAGAAAAAGTAAAAAGTTAATGATTCATATTTTATTCATGAAACCAGTCTACTCTGATGCCAAATGTGGGTTAATAGAGACAATCAATCAATTAGGATACCATCTCTATACATATTTTTTGCAAAGCAAAACTTCTCTGGAAAATGTAGGCAACCAGCTTTGCTATATGTTATGACTGAGGTGCTGCAGCTGGACACATGAAAAAAGAGGGCCAAAATGTCAAATCAGATAAAACAATCCAAAAGCATTTGTGATCAATCACAACTGTATTGTTGTACCAACGTGGCCTAGTCAAAGTCTGGACTTAGATCAGATTGGGATGTTGGCGAGGACTCCATGGTGGATCAAATAAAACAATTCTAGCTAAAAAGCTAGCTAAAAAAATCAACAACAATGTAATGGGCTCCCTGCCAGGCATTGCAAATGCTTGATGAAAGTTTGATGCCGACATGGGTGGTACAATCAAATTGGGGAGGTGGGGTACCTTTGTCTAACATTATAGATATTTGATAAGCTGAGGTATTCAGGTTCAATGTCAAAAGCAAAAACAAAAGGAATCTGCAGAGGGACAAATAATTTGTTCACAGCACCATATTGACAGGAAGAATCTTGACACCATCCTAACTGTCACATTTGATGAGGGAGGAACTCTGGTTAGTTTTATGAACCACTCCTTTTTTCCGTGGTCCAACCCTTCTATGAATTCAGCAGGATGAGCTTTGGACACACAGCCACATAGAACCCCAAATATATGTTGGTTTTCATGGCTTCAGACATACACCTAATCATACTTCATTCATGTACATATTCTCAATTACAGATTTTGTTAAGCAGAGGAAATGTTATATAATTATTTTAGTCATCTTTCATGCAAGTGTTTTTGTGCCTGAGTTTGGCTCAAAATGGCATCCCCACAGCAAAATAGTGTTCTGCCTTGATCTGAAATCTAGGCAGAGTAGAAAGAAGTACTAAACCTTGGCTGTTGAAAGCATGTATGAGAAGTAGCATTAAAGCATTCAAGTTTTCCTGTTATTTCTGATTGAATCTGGCACGCAGGCAAACTTCATAGCAAGAGAATAAACCTCAGAGGCAGGTAATAAATATGGGCATTCAAACAGCTGATGCTCCACAGATTGCAAGGTAATCCTGCGGGGGCGCAGAAAATACAACTCAAGTGAAATATCAGTTTGGGAAGATGAAAAAGGAAACATCTGGTCAGGACTAAAATGGACTCGCAGGTTTCTAGGATCATAGCAATGGGAAGAAAAACAAAGTTAAAGTAAAAAAAAATGGAGACAATGTAAGTTCAGCTCTGATGCCCTGACCAGCTTGCATGTTTCCTGATTTGAACGAAGCAAATCAAACACGACATTGTTCTGAAGCCATTTAGCTGAGGTAGAATTAATCAAACACACGCAACACAATTTTCTGACAAGGCACTCATTTTAAAATTATAGAGGGGAACAAGAAAATTACAGTTGTTCTGATTAGGAAGCTGCTGGTGGAGATGTAGGAATACATAGGACCTTTGGACTTTTTTTTCAATGGGGATTGATAAAGACAAATGCTAGGACTGAGACATGTAAAATGCATTACAAAGATATCCAGACCTTTTTGAACTTTTGGCATATTACAACCACTACCTGCTATGCATTTTATTGCATAGCAGGTAGTGGTTAGACCAGGAGTGGGGAACAAAGGGGATTAGGAGCCACATGCAGCTCCTCTGCCTGTCCTAAGCTGTTTTGTGCAGACTCAACTGATCTGTCAAGGTTCTCATTTTAACAGCAATTTGTGTGGTGTCTTATTTAGATTTTTTTTAATCATAACTTCCACCTGCATTTGCCTTCTTTATTCAGTGAAGACCCTTTACATCTGCTGTTTAGCTATCTTGGTTCTAATTACTTCAACTGATCTACTGATGGCAGCACAGTTAAACCAGAAGGTTTAGAACACATCACTAGTACATTTCTACTTCATTCTCAAGTGTTTTGCACCCTACAATTTTGCCTTCAGGGTTGCCCTTAATTTAGGTTCATACAGCTTCCCATCAACTGATCAGTTTTTTATGTCCCTGCTAAAGAAAAGCATCTCCAAAACAAAATGCAACCACAGCCCCATTTGATAGTGTGGTCAGGGTCATGTGCAATGTTTTACGTCACAGTTTTTTTTTAAAGTTCAACATTGATCTCTTTTGAATATAGCGATGTCTTCCACATGTTTACTGTCCCATACATGGCTACTGCTGAACTGAACATGAGGCTTCTAATGTCTTTCATATTAATGTAGTGCACAACAAAACGTTACCAACAGATCATCCTGCCTGAGCATTGGATCTCTGCAAATTCCCCCAAAGTTACTTTTATTGGCCCTCTTGTCTGCTGATTAATGCTCCATATACCCCATCTGTCAGAATAGGTTTATGACCATGTATTTATGCAGTGGTTTTCCACACTTTCAGTTCTTGGATGATGGACTGAACAAAATCCCTGTTTTAACCTTATGCAGAATTACATTCTTATCTTACTTTGTAAATGTTCACATACATGATTAGCAACTACTTTCTCAAGAATTTTAGATAAGAAAAGAAGAGTAGCTATAGGTCTGTAATTTATTAAGTCATCTTGATCAAGAGAGGGTTTCTTAAGTAAAGGTTTAATAATAGCTACTTTAAAAGCCTGTGGTACATATCCATTTACAAAGGATAGATTGATAATGTCTAAAATGGGGGAATTAATTAAAGGAAATACTTCCTTAAATAACTTGGTTGGTATTGGGTCTAACATACAAGTTGAACATTTAGTAACGCAGAAAGCTCTACTACATCCAAACAGTTCAAACACTGATCATGTTCTAAAAATTCCTCCAACTCTCCCTCACTTACTGCGGATGAGGTAATCATGTTGGAAGGAAGCCAATGATTTTATTGTAATATAATCAATTTTATTTATGAAGAATCCCATAAAGTCATTACTACTGAGAGCTGAGGGAATGGATGGATCAACAGAGCTATGACTAAATTTGGCAACTGTACTAAGAAACCTAGGATTATTTTTATTCACCCCTATTAATGATGGAAATATGCTGCTGTAACTCTGCAAATGGTCTTTTTATACAACAGTAGACTGTTTCTCCAGATTAGGTAAGATTCCTCAAGATGTGTAGAGCACTATTTTCTCCAATTTCCTAATGTTGTGCTTGAAAGAACATAGCTCTAAATTAAACCAGAGAACCAGCTTCCTGTGAATAATCACCTTGTTTTTCAAGGGGGCTACGTCTTCTAATCCAAAATGTAACGAGGAAGTTACACCATCAACAAAAGTGTCAAGTTTTGAGGTGTATTAGCCGTAGAACACAAGCAATAGACCTTGTAATGGAACTGGCAGAAGCTGTGTGTCGTTATTCGGTGACACAAGTCCTGTAATGTACCGAAAGGCCACTCAGAGAGCAAGAGGCCATTCCTTTAAAAGCGACATCATAAAACAACATATTACAGTGTCCATATTGTTCTCAAGGACAAAGAAAACAATTTGAGACATGTCCTGTGGTCTGATAAAACTAAATTATTTGGCCATAAGTACCATTGGCACATGTCAAAGCAAAATGGGGAAGCTTGCAAGCATAAGAACCCCCTACCAATTGTAAAGTACATGTGTGGCAAGATCATGTTGTGGGGGCGTTTTGCTGTAAGAGGGCCTGGTGGATTTTACAAAATAGCTGGTGTCATGAGGGAAAAGAAAACACGTGGAAAGATTGAACCATCATCTCAAGACATCAGCTTGGAAGATTGTGGTCAAATGGGTCTTCCAAATGGACAAAGACCAAACCATTTTCGGCAAACAAGTGTGGGAGGATTGTTGGGGAATCTTGCCTCTTGCCCAACAGTCATTCGGCAAGAGGCAGGGTACACTCTAGAAAAGTTGCTAATTCTTTCTTAAAAATATCTCTCATTCTACCATTTGGCAAATAGCAGAGCCGGACAGTAACGGAGTACATTTACTTGAGTACAGTACTTAAGTACAATTTTGAGGGATCTGTACTTTACTCGAGTATAATTTTTGGGGAGTACTCATGACTTTACTCAAGTACATCTGAGAGGTAAATATTGTACTCTTTACTCCGCTACATTTCTATCCATAACTGTGAGTAAAAAAAAAAAATCTTCTAAAAAAATAAAATAGAATAAAAAAATCTCGGAAACCTTTAATGTGTTGTTTCCCTCTCAAACGTGATTGGATTGTGCAGGCGGCAAGGCGCCACTGATTGGGACAGCCCATCAGCAATCCCATTCAGCTTTCCGCCGAAATCAACTCCATGGTCAGATTTATTAGACAAGAGACGAACAATGGATGAAGACGCAGCAGTTCCATCCCGGGAATGTGTCAACCCGTGGCCCCACCTCGCCCGACTATTTCAATTTTCGGAACAATTGAATGATAGTTTTCGCTTCAAGTGTTTGCTGTGTTTATCAAAACAGAACTTCATCACTGCCTACAAAAATTAAGCCGAGCATTTGGTTTGATGTTCTCTAGTATGCGGTGTGTTTAACACAGTCAGGTTCAAATGTGGGTGCAAAAAATCCATTCAAACTCTAGCAGAGGTTTGTCAGAGTGTTGCCATTGTGCTACTGCCTTGTGAGAAATGTTAAATAAAGCAACATGGTAAAAAGATTAAATGACTTGGTTTTACTTTCAATTCCTTTTACATTCTCCAAGGTATTAACATTAACATTTTTCATAACTCGATGTGTAGGACATTTCTGTACAAAAATGTAAGCACTGTGGCAGTAGTAATGCAATATTTAGAAAATGTACTCTTGATACTCAAGTACTTTTAAAAACAAGTACTTCAGTACTTTTACTTAAGTAGACATCTGACTGCAGTACTTTTACTTGTACTTGAGTAAAATTTAGCAAGGGGTATCTGTACTTTTACTCAAGTAATGAAGCTGTGTACTCTGTCCACCTCTGGCAAATAGAAAATATTTTGGTAATTGTAACGCACCTAATACAGGAAAGGTTTAGCCTGAGATAGTCTGAAATTATGTGTCTTTTTTATATTTTCTAAATACATATCTTGTTTCAACTGTATCTGGATGTTGCAAATCATGATCCAGTTGAATTTTGGGGTTATACCTACTTCTGTTTTCATGCATAGATCTAGCCCCTCATCTCAATACTGAAAACAAAGTCCACAATAGCCCTGTCTGCACCTGTTTCCCATTTTTATGCTTATGGTTGACCAAAATAAAAGAATCATAAAGATATGCCCAGGGGTTTACTAAACTGAGGCACCTGATTTTTACAATCTCTATGCTCACTTTGCTTTTTGTTTCTCATGGCCAGATAAATTCCCTTCCTTCACCATCAGCTATGTTGCACGGAAATTGTGTGTGTGTGTGTGTGTGTGTCCGAGGACAACATGTATTTTTAACAGTATCCAAAACTGTAACACACAAATAGTTCAATCTCACTACTTCAATAAGCTCTGTCAGATGCAGAAATTACTACAACCTTCACAAACATGACAGTCATTTTCTTTCTGAATGACTCTGCTGAGTGACTGTTTCAACATTCCCCTTGGACTCTTTGTCTTTGAAAGTGAAATCATCAGTGGGCAGAAGAAAAAGAAAGGCTGATTAACTGCAGACACACCTGTTATTTGTACTAAAACAGTCATTTGGCTGTTTTCAACCTGACAGCCTTCTAATCTTTTCTTCTGTACTTTAAACACAACAGTAAAAAATACAAACTTGTTATCAAATATATCACATCTAGAATTCCCTTTTGAGTAATCAAACTCTAATAAGCTATGACACAATTATGACAGAGATTAAAAGGTTTATAATAATGATATTCACTTATACCCATAGTGATTTTTTTGCTGTCAAAACTTTAATGAGGAAAAAAAGTATGCCATTGTTGTATCCATAGTATTTAACAGGGAAAGTAGACTTTACAGTTTTTTTTTATTCTGCAAATAAAATGCACAAAATTATCATTGGTGACTATGACCAACTTTGTTGAAGCAAAAATTTAGACAGTTTGGTAAGGTAGAGAATAAAAGTATGTGAAATGTTATTTTCTTACATCTAAATAAACAATTAAAAATTGCTCTGTTGTGGTCAGAGTAGGCTTTTTCACATTAAATACATAAATATTTGAAGTGTCTGCTTGAAAAGTGCTTGCTATTTAAACCTTTAAAGTCCTGACACTGATTACCCTATCTCTGGGTGGGATGTTGCAACAAAATAGATGGTTGTCGTCAAGGATAAATGTTGCCTTCAAGTGATGATGTTATTCTGAGACGCTGTCTTGACAGAATGATAGCATTGACTGATGTGTGCATACCATGGACATTTGGTATGTAGTCGAGATTAAAGTCTCAATTTTATCTGTTTTGTGTCTTCCATTTAAGGAGGTAACATTGTTAGAATAACATTTTCAATTAATCACAAGAAATTATGCATTGTAAGGGAAGATTCCAATCAATCACTAAGGTGAAGGATTTTTTTCTCAGTATAGGCTATGCAGCTAAAGTTAGTTTCATTCCTTTCTTTTCTACATTGTCGTGATTTAATGCTAATATATGAGAATGGATATCATAGTCACAGATGGTACAGATTGTTTTAACTGCTTTGTGCTTTCATTTGATCCAATTTTGGAGATCACAAATTTCATTGAGTAGAATCCTTTCAGGCAAATGGCGAAACTCTCATAAAAAGTCTCTTAGAGGAGATATAGAGTGAGGGGGAAAAAGACTTTGACAGGTCATTTGACAGTACCCTATGAATAGGAATCCCAAGTTGTGTTTTTATCGACTTAAAGTAAATTTGACTTCTGTCCTGAAATGACTGTATTTTAGATTATATGTCCTATATATATCTTATAGATTATATATAATAGATTTATATTAAGCAGCTGTCCCACTGTTTCCTATCTTGCAACGTGTGCTGGTCTCTTGAAAAACCCGTTACACAGTGATTAGGAGGGTTGTTTAAAAAACAAAACAAAAAAAAATGACTAAAAATGGTAATGCAACATTTTTAACTGACAGCAACAATACACAGGAAAGCTGAAAGCAATGTATCTTCATTTTAAAACAGATGTATAGTCTTGTAGTATCTATCGGTTCGATGATTAAGATCCAGACTTTGACATGCTGTAATCTGTCAGATACACAGTCTTGATGGCTTCTATTTTCTCTTTATCATTTGCAACTGCGTTGGTGAGCAATTTTCAAATTTTAAGCAATGAAAGTAATATGGTCCACTTTTGTCTTCACAAGATGTGCTCTTGAATTTCAAACAGCACTCTGCCACTTTTTCTGAATCTTACCTTTAGCAACTGAAAAACAGCCATCTTATATCTGAGCAGTGAGACTAGATTCTTTAAATGAATAAGTTAAAAGGAAGCTGAGAATGGATTACTATAGCCACAGAAGAGTTGGAAATTTATTATAGCTGAATATATAGCCGCTTAGCAATCTGTCAACACTTGTGGAGCTGGGCTGTGCTGCTGTGGCTCCTCCTTCACACCCGAGCCGTCAAAAGAACCACTTGAGTTGACTAATGTACCATCACTTCTTCTCATCCTTATGCAAATATATGCAGCAAAGGCGCCCCAAAGTCTAATCAGATCATCCACTGTCTAGGGGATGCACTGGGGGGAAAAAATGTGGTGTATGGAATTTTCAACTGATGCCATAAAAGACATGGAGGTAGGAGTATTTGGAAATATTATAACCACAAACTTGAATGTATTTTATGAGAAAGACCATCACAAAGCAGCACATAAATGTTAAGTGGAACCACATTTCATTGTAATTACACATGCAATTTTTTCAGCATGTCTTCTCCAGCCTTGTAGATCAAGACAGTGTTATGGATTTACCTCTGCACTTTGACCAGGTCATGAATATGCTTTGATCTCAGCCATTCCTTTCTACCTCTGGTTGTTTGTTCAGCGTTGATGCTCCAGTTTGAAGCCTCTAGCAGATTTCCTTACAGAGCTGCCCAGTACCCAGCTGCCCTGTTCTTTCTTTGTGTCTTGTTAAAATCAGGCTTTCTTTTTGGCTCTTTGTCATAAGGGCCACATTTTTGGAGGTTACATCCTGTACTACTTGTTTCGACATCCCCACAGTGTGGGATTTAGACTCAGACACTTTTTTTTGTCACTCAACCGCACATGCACAATGAACATTTGAGCACAATTTTGTTGCAAGGTAAAAACAGTTGACAAAAGAGAAACATTCTAAATATAAGTATTTGTCATTAATGTTGCAGCAAACCAAGGAAACATTATAAAAGTACAGAAAAGTATATGTAGCAGCAGGATGTGTTGCAACAATGAACAGACCATATGATTGTGCAGATAGTACAGAGACTAAGTGCAATAGAGTCCGCAGTGTCTATATAAAGTCACTAGCTTTGTATGTATAGGAGCGAAGGGGGGGGGGGGGGGGGGGGGGGTTCTCTCACTAGGTGTTCCAGGCTCAGGTGGCGTGTAGAGGACACAACCTCCTCTTTGGAGCGGGTGGAGCGGTAAGCACACTGGAGCAGATCAAAAGAGGGAAGGAGTTAGGATATGATGGAGTCCTTCACCTGTTTTTCGAAGCACTTCATCATAATCAAAGTGCGATGGGGCAGTGATAATTCAGTGTCGAAATTATGGGTTTTTTGGGCACTGGTATGATGGCTGCGGTCTTGAAACAGGACCGGACAACAGCATGGGCCAGAGAGGTGTTAAATATGTTGGTGAGGATGTGAGCCAGCTGGTCAGCAAAGTATTTGAGCATCCACACGAATATGTTGTCAGATCCTTGTCTTCTCAACGTTCTTGGGACATCAGCGGCCTCATTTCTAAGTGCCTGCTCTTCTGGGTGTGGTGTGGATTTCCTCACAGGAGTGTTGTTGAATGCTTCAAACCAACCAAAGTAATTTTTGAGTACATTTAGAAAGTCTGTGTTGTCACACGGTAAAAGGGCAGCCACAGCAGTCTGTGATGATCTAAATTCCTTGTCACTTGTATCTGGTGTTTGTTGGGTTATGGAAGATTCCCTGGATTCTCTGACCATAGGCCTGTCAACATATTTTTCCCACCTGGGCTGAGTAAGCTTTTAGCCAGCAGAAAGCCTGATCCTCTTCCTCAGCCAGAGTTGCAGCACCAACCCCTCATCATGCACCAACTGACCTCCACCTTAAAGAAGATCAACAACTAAAAGGCTACAGGGCCAGACATGGTGTCAGGTCGGATGCTAAAATCACGTGCCGACCAACTTCCAGGGTTTTTCCTGGACATCATTAACCTCTCCATGCAGCTTTCCATGGCCCCTGTCTGTCTGAAGTTCCCCATCATTGTGCCTCGGCCCAACAATCCTACCATCACCTGCCACAATGATTACCTTCCTGTTTCTCTCTGACACCAGTCATCATGAAGTGCTCCAAAAGGATCCTCCTGAAGTACATCAAGGACACCCTCTATGCTGGCCTGGACAGCCTGCACTGGAACACCACAGGGTTGTGTCCTCAGCCCTGCCCCCTTGAACCTCTTTACTCATGACTACTCTGCTATCCACCCCAAAATATATTTTTGAAGTTTGTGGATGACACTACTGTGGTGGGTCTCATATCCAACAATGATGAGACCCACTATAGACAGGGCCTCCTCGCTCACTTCTGAGTCTCATGAGCATATTTTTCAGGGCCAGCCCAGGTTCCTCCAGGTCTGCTGAGCAGCAAGGTCAAATTGGGCTGACTTGAGAGGAGATTTGAGTGAACACTCTGCTTTCCAGTGATTGGGCAAGGAGAAATGAGAAGGTTTTCGCATGAAGAAAAAAAAGAAAAATTACACTTCAGCTTTCTCATTTTACACACACTGAAATCTGTTAAATTTTGTCTAAAGCATTCAATTAACGTGTTCTCCTCGCTCCCGCCATGGCTGAAGCAAAAGATCTTATTTAAAATTTTAACTCTTTGACTGAAAACCTTTAGACGAGGCAGCAGTTTCCTTCGGCATTGGTGGCTGATGAAAGGATGCTCTAACTAGGAAAAGCTCTGAAGCTTACTTTCCTGGGTAGCCAAAGAGTCAGCCTGAAATCAAAGCTATAAAAATTACGTCACTGCAGTTAAAATCTTTTGAGCTATTAATATGTTCTCCACACTCCCGCCATTGATGAGCCAAAAGATCTCATAGCTGTAAATTACCAGTACTCAGTTACCTCCGTGACTGAAAACCCCTGGGTGAAGCAGCAATTTCCTTAAGCAGTGATGGCCGATGGTGGGAAATGGTAAATGGCTTGTATTTGTATATGTCTTTACGCTACAGTCAGACATTCATGCACACATTCAAACCGAGACGGTGGTGAAGAGAAGAGGTGAGGAGAAGTGAGCCTGCCATACATCGGGGCCACCGGGCCCTCTGACCACTGCCAGCAGGCAATGGTGGGTGAAGTGTCTTGCCCAGGACACAATGACTGAGACAGTATGGGCAGGGTATCGAACCGGCAACCCGCCAGTTACAGGACAACCTCCCTAACTCTTGCATCACCCTCATCATCTGGAAGCTCGAACCGGGCAAAGGTCTGAAGCCCAGTCCCCTAGGCAGTCGGGCAGTCAGCGCAAGATTAAACCTATAAAAAATGATTTCACTCCGGTTAAAACATTTTTAAGCTATTAATGTCTTCTCCTCGCTCCCGCCATGGATGAGACAAAAGATCTCAGATAAAGCTGTAAATTGTAACTCCGTGACTTTAAACAGCCCGGTGAAGGAGCGATCTGTTTGGGCATCAGTGGCCACTATAGGGAGCTCGGACCCCGGGAAACCCCTGAAAGCTCCCTCAGCAGAGAAGCCCGAAGCTTGTGGACGAAACGGCTCACCTCTGCCTCTCCGCTTCTCTCTCCCTCTATCTCAAACACACAGCTTCAAAAGAGACAACAGAGAAGCTCTGCCTTTATTGATAGATGTGTGATCCAGATATTTATCCCGATGGATTACTCCTTTAAAATATCCGAGACAATCTTGCGTACATACAGTTATGGAAACATTGTTTGTATTTTTGGTTTTATTTGTGCTTCATTTATAATGATGTGTTTTTTTATTGTTTACCATTCCTCACAGATTTCTTTAACGTATCAGTGTCGCAAACTGGGTGTGGGTCAAGGGGGTTGGGGGCTAAAGCCACCACTAGGTGGTGTTTCCCTCTTGCAGGCATTTCCAGGCCAGTCGAATCTCAAAACAGGCGAAGATAAACTGAGTAGGGTAAATCTTATAAATAACACGTGTGGGGTCGATGGACCTGCACCTAATCTGACACAGTGGTGCTCCAGGAATAACCTCATCCTGAATACCAGCAGCACCAAGGAGCATCCTTGCCGACAGGAGGTCTAGGGAGACTGATCACACTGCTCTCTGCATACTGCGGGAGGTGGTGGACTATGTGGACAACATAAAATTCACGGGCACTCATATTTCCTCTGACCTCTCCTGGACTTAGAACACCTCCCACCTGGTGAAGGAGGCCCAACAATGGCTCTTCTTTCACAGGAAATTGAAACGGGCTGGACTCTCCACTCTATTGCTCATAAACTTTTATATGGCCACACTTGAAAGCCTCCTCTCCTGTGTCTCAGTGTGACACTGTGGTATGGGAGCTGCATGGCCTAGGAGAGGATGGATTTAGCACGGGTGGTGAGAACAGCACAGGGGATTGTGGGATGACATCTACAACATCTGACTATAGTTTATACTGCACAAGTCCAGAAAAGGGACAGACGTATTGCCACAGGTCCCACCTAGCTGGAAAAAAAGCACTGTTTGTCCCACATCCATCAGGTAAACGATTCATGAAGATCAAATAAAAAACGAGACCTAAAAACAGCTTATTTCCCAAAGCAGTGAAGGCAATTGTTCCCTGCTGAAAATCAAATAAACCATCAGCCCATTCCAAGTCTGTTTACATGTTTACACACATGCTGCTGGTTCCACAGGTTCTTTTTCCAACTGAGAATTAACAAACTGGTTCTCATATGCTAATGTCTATTTGCACATTTTAGCCTCACGGGGAGAGTTTGTCTGGTATATTTGTGAAAATTGCAGTTTTTTTTTACTCCACTCTGTAAATCAACTATTCTTCTTTTTAATATGAGCATCATTACTGTGCAATTGCACATACTGTGCAATTTTAACAACAGCACAGTATGTTTCCTCTTTTGATAAATCTTTCACCTCTTTTGTGCAGCTTAACTTTAAATGTAACTTTTTCACATTGTGTTTTAGCATTTCTGAGTGTCTTTTCTAGGAATACTCCTTAATTTCTCCATGGCTGTTTATTTGCGTCTGTGTAATTCGTGCATTCAGAGCTGCCATCTCGCCAAATGTCATTATGGCTGCATAATGACAATAAAGATTCTTGGTTTTATCTCTGCAGATCTTCCTGAGCTACCGTTATGTGTTGATGTGCTTTTTGCTGATTTAATATTCTCCTTCTTCAGGTTTTTAGTTTAGGTTGGCGGCATTGCCACTTTTCATTTTGAATGATGGATATTTTTGTTTGTTTTATTACCAAAACCTGCTTTAACTTTGTCCCTGACCTGTGTGGTGTGTTCTTTGGTACTCGTGATATTTTTTTTTCTTTCACCAATGTTCTTAAATAACCTCTGATGCCTTAATAAAACAGCTGTATATAGACACCAAATTACACACAGGTGTACTCTATTATTTAGTTGACTTTTGCTGCAAATTTATTGCGTTGGATTTTACACAGGGACATCAGAGAAATGGGATGCTAACTAAAATGCATGCCACACTTTCAAGATTTAATTTAAATTTTTTTTTTAAATGAGACAATCATGAACCAAATTATCTCAGCTTCACAATTATACAGTTTGGTGTGTTGGTCTATGAGGTAATATCCATAAGTTCAAGATGTGTTAACACTTTCTGAGATTACTCTGATGTTGCTGGATCATGTTGGAACTGCTCAGGAGATGTTCGTTTGATATAGCATTTATCAGTGTGCAAATAGTGAAAGTAAATCGTCATGTTACAAAAAAAAGACAGAATTATCCTTTATCCTTTGCTTTATTTGGAAACTTTGCGGGCTGACGTCAGTGGCGGTAGGATATGTGTGTGTTTGTGTGTGCTGATGTATGCGCGTGCGTGAGAGCGAGAGGGGGTGGGAAAGATGGAGGATAGAGATGGAGGGAGGGGGGGGGGGGGTTCCTCTGTGAACGCGCCTGACGGATCCCCAGCGGAGAGGGCAGCGAGAACGCGCATCTCCGTCCTCCGCTCGTGAAGACACTGCAGGGGAGCCAGATGCCCGACTGCGAGGCGCTGCCTGTGGATCCTCATCCCGAATGCCAGAGCAGGCGACACATCTCATCCCACCACAAAGAGGAGGAGGAGGAAGAAGAAGAACTGGAGGAGTGAGAGATTGTGCTTTAGTGATTTCACCTTACACGTCCAACTCGCTATCTCACTATCTCAGCGTCTGCTTCAAATGAAGAGCCTCTTTGGACTAGGAGTACCGGGCATCGTTAGAAAAAAACACCCCGTTATTCCACTACTGCTGCGGTGCCGCTTACTGTGAATTTGGAATATGTCGTGCGGCTCTATGCACCAAATCATGGAGATTATATCACGTGGATTTACGCTTTTTTAACAAAACTGGACATCTACAGTAACATCGTTTTAGTTTATCCTTTTTGATTGCGTCCACCCCCTTTCTTCTGTTTTGTTCTTTCATTTGATTCGTGCCTACTTTTTATGATTTCATGTATGTAGCTTCTTCTTTATTTTTTTTCTTTTGTTTATTTATTTTATACTTTCTCCCCTTTCCCTTCCTTTTTTTTGGACTCGATGAAGTGGGATGCCTCGCGGAAAACATTAGTGGGGCGCAGCAGCAAAACGTGAATGAATAATAGTCTCCTTCTCCGTCTGAGACGTGCCATGGATGGGAAACTAAACTTGTGTCCACGGAACCTATCGGAGAATAGCCTCCTCCTCAAATAACTGCTGCTGCTGACAGCGACAAGGTAACGTGCCTATCGGCAAAACTCAACTTTGCCTCGCTTGTGTGTATTTATTTACTCTGTTGTTTGGTATGTGATCTGGGATATGGATCAAAGGTGGGACAGCTGACAGCTCACAGATGCCCAATCCCTAAACGAGGAAATTGGGAGATATTTAGGATTCTCGCCTCTAAATCCGACCTGGAACTTTGCGCAGTGGCCACACAGATGAGCGCGCACGCACACATACACACATAGTTTTTTTTCCCCCCACTTTCCATTCTGGTGTTTCTAGACGCATTGGCACGCTTTCTGGCTTTCGCTTGGACCGCGGCAAGGGAGGGCGTTGCACTTCACCATTTTAAGTTTTTTATATATATATATAACATGTTGTTAGGACACATTTTTTGGCAGAGAGAAAAGTCGTCCGCGCTTTGTTTATAACAATTTTTCGTGCGCAATTGTGCGCCTGAGCGAGTGGGCGCCTTCTCACGTTGAATGATAAAAGGGTGCACGAAAGGCCGTGCAAGGATAGTAAAGAGAATGGATGACGGTATTGGCGGCGCATCGTTCAACAGAAAGCCATTTGAAAGCTGCCCTATCGCGGCGATTCGCCTGCGCCTGCCGCAGTGGCGCTTCTTGTAGAGGCTTTGCTCTGCCTTTGCGCGAGTTGAGCAAAACTCGCCAGAATCGCTCGCCTTTAGAAAAGCGAGCAGGTGGCTCCCGCGTGACGATGAACGAGAACGACAACCTGGGATGCGACGGAAAAGGGAGCGCAAAGGAGCCTCCGAGCTTTCTCTCCCTCTGTCTGTTCCTCTCTGCCATCTGTTGAGCGTGCGGTGCGTGCGCTCTCTTCTTCACGCACCTTTAATTCAAACTCCCATCTCTAGCACGATTCAGTCCCTGCTAAATATTCATAAAAACGTTGCTCACATGGCAGAGAGGTGCGGAATTGTTTTTGTTCCTTTAAAATGCCATCTGTGGTATGTTAAATACTGTGCAGTGCTCAACAAACTCATGCTGAAGGCTGTGCAGATGCATTGATTCATTTGCGTCGGCTGTGCGTTTTCGTTCAATTTAGATTAACAGATCGTCAGAGCTCAGGGTATGCAGTTCCATGCTAAAGTACCCATGCACTATGAACTTTTTTTTTTAGATTTAGTGACAACCATGAACCTCAGTGAATCTTTTGTGCATTATGTGACAAACAAACTCAAAACAGTGCATGACTGTTAAGTGAAACAAAAAGGATATATGGTTTTCACCATATTTTAACAAGTAGAAATCTGTAGCGTATGTATGCATTTAGGCAGGAGAGCCTCCAGAAGGTGTTGTAAGGGCTCGCCTAAAAGGGATCACTAATGGTTTATTTTTGGATGGTACACCGGAAATAAAAATCCTACCAGAGTTTTATTTAGGCATGTTACAATGCTTGAATGTGGAACTTAGGTCTGATGGGAATTAAAACAAGCCTGACTAAGAAACAGCCTTCCCACAGAATGGTGCTCCCACCAAGCTTTCTCAGTGGGGATGGTGTGACTGCCTTTTGCTCGTAAACTAAATTGTTTAATTTTGGTCCTATCTGACCAGAGCACCTTTTTCCACATGTTTGCTGTCTCTTTAAATAGTACATATGTCTTTCTGTTAGCAAATGCCTGGAGCAAAATATTCTTTAGGGTTCAAGAACCCATTTGAAACATTTTATGTTCATGTTCTTTTTTCTTAATTTCCGCAGCAATTAAATAAATATTTGCCAGGTGGATGTTCTAGGAACCTCCATTAAGCAGGACAATGATCAGACTACTGACAGGCATTGGCACCTGCAAAGTCTACTTTTACCTATAAGGCTGTATTAAGACATCATAAAATGAACATTTCCATAACAAATACTGGAAGTTATAAATATGATTTTTTTTTAAACAAAAGGAAGAACATTTTCTTCTAAATAAGGCCCTCATTTGAGGTTGAAAAACTTCCAGCTTACTAAAGCTTTAGCATTGTATGAATGCTAAAGCTTTCGCCTACACCCCCCCCCCCCCCCCCCCCCCCCACACACACACACACTTCAAATAGAAGTTTATTTATATAGACGTGCTTAACAAGAAGGGTAAACGCAACATAATACAAAACAATGTACAAAAGAGAAGACAAAACACAATACAATCCTGAATGTATACCATAAAAGTTCAAATATAACCAAAAGCATTTTTGAAATAAAAATGTCGTTAGCTGCTTTCGAAAGGTATCTATAGATAATGACCCCTGGCGATGCAGGGACTTCCAAATATAGGTTTGTTTAAGGGGATGGAACCTGCAAGATCATAATGTGCCCTCCTAACGCTTCACATATACAATGATACATGCATGATCCTGGGGAAACATGCATATAAACAGTTGCAGATTCAGCAGATACAGAGTTCACAGACACCAGCCAGAGGAGTCTGAAAACACTCCATACATAGCTGTTGATTATTAGAGGCTATGAGCTGAACTTATATTAAAGGTGGGTCAGGGTGAGATTTTCATCTTCCTTACTCCGGAGTACTGAATGCACATCGTAGAGACAGACAAAGTGTTCCTATTTTTTTAACTTCAGAGTGTGATGTAAGATGTATCCTGATAAATTTGACTCAGATCAATAAATTAAATTTAACTTAATAACCCACAAGCATTTGATGCCAAAAATGCAACAGGAAACTATTACAAACCATCATTATATCACTATTAATTACAATTTCAAAGGTGAGCATCCTTAACTGTTGTAGCTGACTAATAAATATTAGGAACTCATGTTATTTTAGATAGATTTATTTAATATTTGCTTTTATTGTGGATTTACCTGAATACTATTTTCCTCCTTTGACTATAAAAAAGAGACAAATGTTATCACAAGTGGACAAAAAGATAATCAAAATAACTTTCATGTTAAATTCCTCTTATATATTGATTTGGAGTAACTCTACGACTGCCTGATAGTGTTGTGATCCCCTTTTGCTACCAAAACAGCTGTGATCCATCAAGGCATTATACATACCAGATGACGGCATCACATCTTTTGGATCCTGTAAATTGTGAGTAGGGGTCTTCGTGGACTTTTTTCTTTTACATCTCACTGAAGCCTGTTTGGATTAAGACCTGGGGAATTTGTAGGCCAACAAGTCAACACCTAAAAGGTGTATTGCTCCTTAAATCCTTCCTAAACCATTTTTGTTTTTTAGCAGTGTTTTCATTATGCTGTTGAAAGAGGCAAAAACTATCAGTCATTTCCAATGACAGAGTATACATGGTGTAAAACAATGTTTAGTTGTGGGACGTGTACTTTAAGTGAGATGTGTCAAAAGTAGCACCAACATAGATGGCAGGACGCAACGTTTCACAGCAGAACATTGCTCAAAATCCTTACACTTGCATTTTTTTCCTCTTTTAACATCAAAATGTTATCTTGCTGCCTAAAATGTCCCACCCACTATCCTGTGCAATGGCACAGAGGTAGCGTTATCCACTACAACTGTCATTAATCATAATTTCATACTTAATAAGATGAATAGACTGTCAAATATATTGCACAAGAGTGGATTAAGATGTATCCATTGATTGACATCCATCAATTGATTCAATAAACGTTTTACAGTCTATAAAATATAATTTCTAAACAAATTATTTAGTTCTGTCTTCTCATGTAGTTCGTTGTTAGATGAAGCACCTATTTTAATGAAATAAGCAGACATTGACTTTGAACACAGAAGCCTCTCTGAGTGTGAATCCCCAGTTAAGTAGTAGGAATTATTTGATGTTTATTTAGCATGATTTCCACCATGTGCCATGTTGGCAGGTACAAATGCTTTCAGGAGAACAGTGTTTCCCTCTTCTGAATTTGTATCTTTTGCCAAAATTGATTGCAGACATTGCCCATGGTGATCTCTAGGGAGTTATTCAGTTCCTGTTTTGGAAGAGCTGCTTTATTGATTGTAATGTTCTTCTCCAAGTCTCTACCGAGTTCCAAAAAGGGAATTAAGCACTTCGTTCACAGTTGTAGCAAGTGCCCTGATGATTTTCAACCTAAATCATTTTACAAGACACATATCAACCTTTCACCCAATCAGCTTGGAAATTTCTGTTAACTATAAAACTATACAGACTTTCCCTTGTATACTTACAGCTTTTTTTTAAAAAGCATTGTGGAAATACCCAAGTTATATGTAAATGGTTTCAATGTTTGAGTTTAAAGAATTAAAATGTAAGGGTTATATAACAAGTCTTGTTACACATGACAAGTTCGCATTATACTTCAATATAATTTTTTGTGTCATTTTAAATGTATGAAAAAGAGAACTACTTCAAATAAAATATTTTCATTCAACATTTGCATGAAACCTGTCTGTAATTGCTCTTTTATTGACTTCACATTCTTGAACATCAAAGTGTACCCCCCACCACAACCACCATTTAAAACAAAACAAATTTGCAAAATTCCATCAAAGTGGTTGGAGATAAGCAGGAAGAGGGCTTAAGATTGGGGGAAAGCAGCAGCTAGCTTGATTTTCCATATTGAATCATGGAGAGTAAGCAGAGTTATTCTGGTAGTTACACCATGGTTCAGTATTTTGAGGTGGAGGATTTTCACTCCCTTTGTCACCCGAGGTTGAGGGAGGCTTTGCGGAGCCCAGCGGGCCAGAGCCTTATCAGTTTGAGCTGCTGGCTAAAGGTGCTGACTGAGCAATGCCCGAAGCTGGTGCAGCCGAGGCAGTGGAGGCGGGTTTTAGGACGAGTCAGCAGCTATCTGCCTGTGAAACGGCTCTATGCCAACATGATTACCATTTAATTGCTAGACTGGATATTAATTACTGATAACTGCAACATAATTTTGCCTAGTCAAAACTCGTATTCAAAATATATGTAATTCAGTTTTGCCTAGTAAGATTCAAACTATGTTGCCAGTGGTGTGTGGTTTTTCATCATAGATATCTGTAATTTAGTTTTGATCCACGACTTCCTCTAGAACTTTTTTTAAGCTGTGGTGGTGGGTGTAACATCGTCATCATCTAATTTGCACATTTGTTTATATATTAGTGACCCAGGCTATAGGAGAGCTTTAGCCTTGACAAAAATGTTATTAAAATAGTGATTCATTATGTTTGGAACTAAAGATGACCTTTATAAAATTATTTATGAATTTTAATACCTTGCCTGAATCCATACTACATAAACTAAACTGTAGCAAAGACACAGTTATCAGATGGACACAAAGTGAACGGGGTGAATACGTGATTGAAGCTGTGTGTGAATAAAAAAATTCAAAGATTTTCAGAGACAAAAAATACTTTACTTTACTTTAAAAACTATATTTACATGACGAGGCAGCAGAAGCTGTGGTGTACCTGTGAGACAGTGGTGAGGGAAGTTGTTACTCTCGTAGCAGCTCTCACTACTGCCTCAGTGACTCCAGAATGACTGGTGCTTTCGGTAAAGTCACCATTAAAACATAAAAGTCACTAGACTTGTTGCTAGTCGCTTTTTAAAAGGAAATTGCTAGAGGGGTCTGAAAAGACGCTAAATATAGCAACAAAGACGCTAAACAGGGAACGCTGGACCGTAGTCTCTAGTTTTCTTTCCCTTCTGAGAGCAGTTCGGTGTGGTAGTCACTAGCATCTTCAAATCCAGACAGGAAGGAGCAGCCATTGTTGGTTTTTGCAAAATAATGTAAATTTTAACATTTCATGATATTTAAATTCCTTCCAAACTCTGATCATGGTTAGTATCAGTGCGCAAATATAGGCTATACATAATCTAAGATATATTTATCTAATTTACCTAACATCTATATATATATATATATATATATATATATATATATATATATATATATATATATATATATATATATATATATATATATATATATTAAACCTCATTCTGAACTTCATTCTGAAAGTGTATCGGCTTTTATTTTGCCGTGACGGCAGGGGTGCTGCCAGGACTTACGGGCCCCATGACAAACTTGTGTCTAAATCATTCCAAAAACTCATAAATGTATAAAATTTTCTTTTTGGGGCCCTGGAATTATCCTAACCTTTCCCCCCTATACAAGGCCCTTACGTGGTGGTGCACCACAATCAATTACATGCAGCAGAAACCCTGTGATGAGTCAGAATGACATTAAGTATATCTTAAATCTAAATTCATACTGTTAGCCATGTCACTAATAGTGACATTGCTAATTAATGTTAAAGATAAGATAACGCTATAGATATCCATCCTTACATTTTCTAATACGTCTATCCGTTGTGGGGTCGCGAGTGGTGCTGGTGCCTATCTCCAGCTGTCAATGGGCGAAAGGCGGGGTACACCCTGGACAGGTCGCCAGTCTATTGCAGGTTATAGATATATATGATGGTAATTCCAGATAGTTAAACTTACTGATTAAATGTTAAAATGTCTTGCCAAATTGCCACAACGACAGAGCTACTAACGTCAATTTCTCCAAATTACGTCAAAAACTTTTGAACCAATAGCAATATGGATTCAAAATTCAAGATTCAGGATCAGCGTTTCACCCTAGCAGGGCACCACACTGATTATTTTTGATGCAAAAGCAGGATTTCAACAAATATGCACTAATTTGTCAAAATATTGATCAGGATATATAGACAGTACTGTATGACAACCATGTTAACAGTTTATTGGCAAAAAAATGTTGATTTGGGGGTGAGTTACCATTTAAGTGTTGTGCATCGCTATAAAAATCTGACAGAATCTTGGAAAAATAAATTAAATGAACTTTAGACTAAAACACAGCAGGAGGGTCAAAGAAAGCTGCAAAATGAGATGGCAAGTAATGGCTGTGCTATCGCTAAGCGATCATCCCAGCAGCTGCTTGAAGTGCAACACATATGACAGTGTGGCACATATCAGCTGAAGATATATTAAAACGAGCCAGCTCAGTGGCAGTTTTATAAAGCCCGTAAATGTGATACTAATAACATCTTCAATATCTACCCACATGTCACGGACCAATACTGGCACTGAATTCTTTTTTCATATCCCTCCTCCACTGCATCTCACTCTGACTTTATCCTATAACCTCTTCCTCACCTGCATCTATCTTTCTGTTTTCTTTTTTCTTCCACATCTTATTTTGGCTCAAGTATTTTGAATGAGGTGCACTCATCAGCACACGCACTTGTCGGGGGGGGGGGGGGGCATCAAGCTGTGTGTGTGTACACACGCAAGCTGTTTAACTAGTGCATATGCACTAAGAGCCAGGCGACAGCTTGGTCTTGCCTGGATCACTGCATTCTAGCTGTGCCATTGTTCCTCTGACACCACTATCTTACATGTGCAAAAACACACTTCCTCCCCATCACTTTTCTCTCCCTAACAAGCTCATCTCCCTTCCCCTTTCTCATCCTTATATTTATGTCGCTTGCACTCATTGTGCTTGTTCACTTGTCAAAGGATTATTGAGGTTGCTTCTTTTCAGACATCAAGATCTTGTGGCAAAAGTAGTTATATTTATCAAAGTTTTCTATATTACAACTAGGACTGTCATAAAAGATTGTTTTAGTAATCAGTCATCCTATCGATTATTTGGACGATTAATTGAGAAATCGGCAAAAAAAAATGACAATCTGCATATTATTACAAAAATAAGCTTATTTTATGAGTAACTGAAATACATAAAAAATGCTAATTAGCAAATAATGCTATTCTTTTTTGAATAACAACGATAAATCTGCAGCTAAAAAGTTCTAGGATCAAAATGTTAAAAGTTTAGCCCTTTCTGGTTGACTTAACATCAATACAATGCAACTGCCTCTGTAGTGAAAATGGTCAAACAAAAATGCGTAAAGTTTCACAAGCATATTGCGTTCTGGATTTTTTAGAATAAAAAGCATAATTCTATTCATATAAAACAGAACCCATCTAGCATACTTCAGGGCTAACTCTTAGATTATTTAGTCCACAAATACAAAAAAAAATAATTACACATTCATGAAAAAGGTAAACAGTTTAAATTCAGGCATAATACATACAGCCTTTTTTCAAACCATTTTAACCAATATTCAATAGAATAGAAATACCTTTGCTGTCTCACAGTGGGGAAATTTGGGTGGGACAGTGGCAAAAACAGGTAGGCCTAGACACCAGACTTACACACAAGATTAATTAATATGAAGAAAAATATACATTTAAAGTTAAACTGCACAGCAGAAGAGAGAAAAATACTATGGTATCAATAATAGATAATAAGGCATATTCAGATAGAAATGAAGTTTTCAAGTTAAAAATTAAAAAAGAGTAGCTGATTTATAGAATGATGAAATATTTTAGTCAAACAAAAAAACTACAAAGACATCCATAGAACAAAACCAGAACCAAACTCTCCTCTAGATTGACAGCTCTGATATGTCTCTGCGTGTTTTTTAGTGGAACCTGCTCTTAAAGTTATTTTTATTCTGCAGTGAAGGAACTTTGATTTGTTATCCCCAACATCTTTAAACTACAACCAGTAGTTTAAAGATGTTTTGTTTTCACTTGTACCTCAGTAAATCTTACAGGACAATCCTGTCTCCTTGCTGTTTTCACATAATGCTATGGCCCTCACTTGATTGGCCATTTGGCCTCCATGTTGACCAATCAAAACAACTCATTGTGAGAGAGGAAAGGTGGGGGCTGAGCAGCTTGCTGCGCAGTTTTCTTTTTTGTTAAATTAAAAGTGGCCCTACATCTTTAGATCTCTTTCTTTGCTGGTTGCTTTCTGTCTCCATGGCGGATGGATAACCACACTTGGCATCACATGTATTCGCAGGCTAGGCTATCATTAGCAGTAGCCGCCTGGCCGGAACACAGTGCGCTGAATAAATAGACAATATAACGAAGCTCAAGGCAGAATGCTTTTGCGAGTCGAAGTCCCTCGAAACATTCT